>NC_091292.1:69815553-69873053 GCF_038502225.1 Cherax quadricarinatus
TGCAAACTATACATATTATGTAATAATCAACTAATATAGTGCAGTGGAACCCCGAATATCGGACGATGTGTTTATCAGCTGAATCGTATTTAGGCCAGTATTTTGGCAGAAATTTTGCTCCATGTTTTGACCGGTGCCTCACAAATCGGCCGTATTATATGCAAGCCGCCTCCTGCCAGGACACTGCTGTGTAGGTGAGTCAGTCTCCCTGTGTCTCTTGGTGAATGAGCATATACTCTCTGCATTCATCCAAACATTTCCTTAAAATCTATTGGTTTTTGTGCTTGTTTATTAAGTGCGACTGTGAAATAAGCCACGTTTGGTAAAGAAAGTGAGAAACATGATGGAATTTAACAAAGAAATTATGGAAAAATATGAGAGTGGTGTTCAAGTGCTAGAACTTGCCAGGATGTATGGGAAATCCAAATCAACAACCACTTCTATCCTGGCAAAGATTATTATTATTATTATAATCAAGGGGAAGCGCTAAACCTGTAGGATTATACAGTGCCTGGGGGGGATATGGAGCACAGATCCAATTCCCTAAATCAAGAGCCCCTCACCAACATCAAGGATCCTGGCGAAGAAAGAACAAATCAAGGAAGCTGATGTGGCGAAAGGGGTAAACATGTTAAAAAGAAAAAGAGATCACAAACAATGGAAGATGTGGAGAGAGGCAGGAAGTGTAGCAGGCAGGCAGGGAGTGTTGTATGGAGGGAGTGAGTGTAGCAGGGAGGCAGGGAGTGTGGAAGGGAGGTAGGGAGTGTAGCAGGGAAACAGGGAGTGTGGGAGGCAGGGAGTGTAGCAGACAGGCAGGGAGTGTAGCAGGCAGGCAGGGAGTGTAGCAGGCAGGCAGGGAGTGTAGCAGGCATGCAGGGAGTGTAGCATGGAGGGAGGGAGTGTAGCAGGGAGGCAGGGAGTGTAGCAGGGAAATGGAGCATGGAAGGGAGGCAGGGAGTGTAGCAGGCAGGGATGGAAGTAACCCCAGAGAGGGCTTTGGTACCTGAATTCCTTATGGAGGGAGATTCCCTTTCCAAACAATAATCAGTCCTCCCTCTCTCCTCCTCCCTGTCTTCCATAAGCCAACAAGAGTCTTCAATAAAGGTATGTAATAGTGATTTAAATGCTCATTTATTTATTTCATTTAGTTCTCATTGTTTTGTGTATGTAAAACTGTAATTACTCTTTAAAATATGTATTTTTTGTTAATATTTTTGGGTGTCTGGAACAGATAAATTGTATTTACATTAATTCTTATGGGAAATATTGCTTCGAATTTGGGCCGACCTTCTGGAATGGATTACGGCTGATATTCGGGGTCCCACTGTATATACACTGCATTTTTTAAACAAGAATATTGTACAGTATATTACATAGTATTATTACATTTAAGCATTTACTGTATAGACTACTAATGTGTCATCTAAAAGTAACAAAAATTTCTATATAACCTTCAAATTCCACTGCAATTACAGAACATTACTTACATGTATTTCTTTATTATTACTAGCATAAATCATGAAAAGTCAGCTGTATAGGCAAATCATTCTCAGCAAAACTTTTGCTGAACATTTGTATCCTTTTCAACCATTCTCTGAAACACCTAGCACTTTAAAAAAGGCTTCCTTTGTCTACCTACAACCTCATGCAGTGAACAGCCTCACAACTGCATATGCAGAGTATGTACTAGTGCATACTCTGTAAACAGCCTGCTGTACCTAGGGAAACCTTCATTTTGTAAGCAATTTATTATTTGTGGATTAATATTCAAATACTAATCTTGAATGTACTGTACATTTTAGTCAAAGTTAAATACAGTAACTACATTTTAATGTAGGAACTTTTATGCCCATGTACAAACAAACAAAAATATTGGAGGTTTTTTAACAGTAACAGACCTTATTTAATTGTTATTAGTACAGTATTACAATACAGTATTGGGAATACATACATCTAAACAGAAAATACATATTTTTTATATTAAGCTCTGCGATATTGGTAAAAATATTGTTCAGTACAGTACTACAGTATATATACACTTTGCATCACTTTAAAAAAAAAAAAAGATGGTTTGAAAAAATTGACTCTGCACATCAATTATAGTAGCAGTGTGAACTACCTGCAGTATTTTTTGGTGGGTTGTAGTTTCTGAAGCTTAATGCTGTCCCACAACCAGTCCACAACTACTTTGGTTCCTGTGTTTGTTACTGCTGATGATAAATCCTGAGGAATAATTCTTTATTAAGGATAGCACTTGTAAATAAATGCTTTGTATATAAGATAACATCAACATTCATTATGCAACTACCATATGCTTTGCAAAACAAATTATGAAACATTATAAAATCTGCTTTTGAGCTACTCTAGTCCAACTGGTTAATTTGGAAGATTTCTGACATCATTTTTAAATGTGGTACTGTATCAAGGGGTTGTAATACACATTGTGTGTTTCTTAAATTACTGTTGTTATACATTTGCATTTTTGCAACAATACCAAATATATATCTATCGTCTTGCTCTGCCTAGCAACTTCCTGCCAGAGATTTGACCACAAGAGAACAAACCCTCAATACTTCACTTATACATATACATTTTCCTGGCAATATTATCCATCAACCACCATATATTTTGTATGCATCCAAGCCATCATCCCTCTCACTGTCATCTCATGAAATGGAATGACAAATAGGTCAATGTAGGAGGTAGTCTAGAAGCCACCCTCATTGCAATTTCAGATTGAATCACCCAAAACAGTGGCAGCTCACCTATTCACTATGTAATGTATACTCTATATATTTATGATTTGTGTACCTTTACCTAAATTGTTTTTCTGCATACGTATCTACAATATTCTTGAACCCATAAAGGTTCTATATTTCCTGGAGAATGGGATGCAATCAGGGTTGATCCAACAGAAAGGAGGGCAGCACCAACTCCTTAGATCAAGAGCCCTTCACTAGCAACAGGGCAAACCTCTTAAAGGGTCACGACAGTAGAAGACAGATCTCAAATAATTAGCAGTGAATAACAAGAAGGGTAGACTTACGTTGGAAATAATAATGTGTGTGGCATCAGCGGCACGGTACTCAGGCAAAACCTCTCCTCCATAGCTGAAGCTGCAGTTAAGGATCATATGCTTCTAACACACTGCACAACTAACATTTACTCAGTGATAGTCCATCAGCCTTTATTCCACAGAAAATTTTATCCAAGTTAACCTTTTACCAAAATCATCATTGGAAATCCAAGTAAAACTGGGTTTCCTTTGCAGAAAAACAGATATTGGTTATGTATTTCACTACGCATAACAATTATGAAGCTTTGCAAACACATTAGTCAACTAAAAATTATTTTAACTACTATTATTATCCTGTATTAAAAAACACTAAATCAAAGTGGATTAAACAGAAATGTTAGTCTAATAAAAAGAAATTAGGCATAATATAGATATTAACCACTAATAAGACAATTATTTGCTTGAACTAGTTATATGTATTTGCTTTACACTTTACGTGCATCCATCAGTACTGCTTACATGACATAGTATATTTACCTACACCATCCTTCCCTTACAAGAGAGGAGCATTTTAATATAGCATGCTCAACAACACAAGTCTTCCCTCACAGGGAGGAACATGTTAATGTCATCCAGGTGGGTCATCAGTGGCTGTGATCAAATTAGTGGGCAGCAAACTACAGCCTCATCGATCCTAGTGGCCACTGATGAACCTTAGGCTCAACTTATCTAACTCAAGCCCCCTTTCTCCCCCCACATAATACACTTCACTCACTCACGAACTCTCTCTCTCTCTCTCTCTCTCTAGCACACACACACACACACACACACGCACCCGCACACGCACCTGCACACACGCATGCACGCATGCACGCACACATGCACACACACACACACACACACAATATCTGACAGGGAGGCAACAACGAGTCATGGCACGTGACGAGGTGTCAGAGCGAGCGCCTGTGACAAGCGGGGTTCCACAGGGGTCAGTCCTAGGACCTGTGCTGTTTTTGGCATATGTGAATGACATAATGGATGGGATAGACTCAGAAGTGTCCTTGTTTGCAGATGATGTGTAGTTAATGAAGAGAATCAAATTGGTCGAGGATCAGGCAGGACTACAAAGAGACCTGGACAGGCTACAAGCCTGGTCCAGCAACTGGCTCCTTTAATTTAACCCTGCCAAATGTAAAGTCACTAAGATCAGAGAAGAGCAAAGAAGGCCGCAGACACAGTATAGTCTAGGTGGCCAAAGACTGCGTACCTCACTCAAGGAAAAAGATCTTGGGGTGAGTATAATACCGAGGACCTCTCCTGAGGAGCACATCAATCAGATAACTGCTGCAGCACACGGGTGTCTGGCAAACCTAAGGATAGTGTTCCGATACCTCAGTAAAGAATTGTTCAAGACCCTGTATATCATATACATCAGGCCCATACTGGAGTATGCAGCACTAATCTGGAATCCACACCTGGTCAAGCATGTCAAGAAATTAGAGAAAGTGCAAAGGTTTGCAACAAGACTAGGGGATTGTCCTACGATGAAAGGTTAAGGGAAATTTGCTTGACGACACTGGAGGACAGGAGGGTCAGGGGAGACATGATAACAATATATAAAATACTGCATGGAATAGACAAGGTGGACAAAGACAGGATGTTCCAGAGATGGGACACAGAAACAAGGGGTCACAATTGGAAGATGAAGATTCAGATAAGTCAAAGGGATGTTAGGAAGTATTTCTTCAGTCATCGAGTTGTCAGGCAGTGGAATAACTTATAAAGTGACGTAGTGGAGGCGGGAACCATACATAGTTTTAAGATGAGGTTTGACAAAGCTCATGGAGCAGGGAGAGAGGATCTAGTAGCGATATGTGAAGAGGCGTTGCCAGGAGCTATGTATCGACCCCTGCAACCACAAATAGGTGAGTACACACACACACACACACACACACACACACACACACACACACACACACACACACACACACACACACACACACACACACACACACACACTACGTTAGGCCCATATTGGAATATACGGCGCCAGTTTGGAACCCTCACCTAACCAAGCATGTGAGGAAACTAAAGAAAGTGCAAAGGTTTGCAACAAGACTAGTCCCGGAGATAAGGGGTATATCCTACGAGGAGAGGTTAAGGGAAATCAACTTGATGACACTGGAAGACAGAAGAGTTAGGGGGGATATGATAACATATAAAATGCTGAGAGGAATCGACAAGGTGGACAGAGACAGGATGTTCCAGAGATGGGACACAGAAATAAGGGGTCACACTTGGAAGCTGAAGACTCAGATGAACAACAGGGATGTTAGTAATTATTTCTTCAGTCACAGAGTTGCCAGGAAGTGGAATAATCTGGGTAGTGATGTAATGGAGGCAGGAGCCATACATAGCTTTAACCCTTTGAGGGTTTTCGTCGTACTAGTACGTCTTACGCGTAGGGGTTTTTGACGTACTAGTACTCATAAATTCTAGCGACCTCAAATCTAGTGGGAGAAAGCTGGTAGGCCTTCATATGAAAGAATGGGTCTATGTGGTCAGTGTGCACAGTCTAAAAAAAATCCTGCAGCACACGGTGCATAATGAGAAAAAAAAAAACTTTTTCCATTTTTTTTTAATAAATCAGCGACTTTGCAGTGTATTTTCGTATAGTATTTATTGTTGTATTCTAGTTTTCTTGGTCTCATTTTATAGAATGGAAGACATATTACTGAAATTGAGATGATTTTGACTGGTTTTACAATGATAGGTGCCTTGAAATTGAGCTCAAAGTAGCAGAAATGTTCGATTTTTACCAAACTTCAAAAGTAAACAAATCGTGCCAAGCGTGCAATACACGTCAACTGGTGAGTCTAATATTCTTTCACAAGTGCACCAATAATATTTATACCATTTTTTACACTAATGCAGTAGTCTGCATAACAGTAAATCTTATATTTTTTGTGAGAATAAAAATTCAAAGTGGAAAGCAAAAGAATATAAGAGGGGCCTTGGGACGTGACTAATGACTAGAGGAAATGTCATTTTAGTGCCAGGAATGTCTTTTTTGTTTATTCTGGACCCTATTCCGAAATTGGCATCTTTTGAAATTTGTGTGAAATTGGCAAAATTGCTAAATTCTGACCACTGTACTGGATAGTTGAATTTATAAATGGGTGGTTTCTTGCACCCATTCGATAGAAAAAATGGAGTTCTAGCGAAATATTCATGTTTTTTGTCGACTAGTACAGTGAAATTGGCCGAAAATGGGGCTCAAAGTGGGCAAAATCGCCGATCCGTAAACATCGCCGAGACCGCTAACTTTGCGAGAGCATAATTCCGTAAGTTTTCTATCAAATTTCAAACTTTTGGTGTCGTTATGATCGGGAAAAGATTCTCTATCTTTTCATAAGAGAAAATAATTTTTTTTTTTTTAAATTTGGCCGACCCTGAGAACGAGTTTCGGAGAGGGCCTGTCGACCCTCAAAGGGTTAAGAAGAGGTATGATAAAGCTCATGGAGATGGAAGTGACCGCGTAGCGGCCAGTGAAGAGGCGGGACTAGGAGCTGTGGCTTGACCCCTGCAACCAAAACAAGGCGAGTACAACTAGGTGAGTACACACACACACACAAACTACAATCTTACATACCCACACACGAGTGTTGGTACGTGATGAGGTGTCAGAGTGGGTGCATGTGTCGAGTGGGGTTCCAGGAGGGTCAGACCTAGGTCCAGTGGTGTTTCTAGAATATGTGAATGACATGACAGAAGGGACAGATTCAGAGGTGGCCCTGGTTGCAAATAATGAGAAGCTAATGAGAAGAATACAAGTGGGCGAGGATCAGGTAAGCCTACAAGTAGATCTGGACAAGCCACAAGCCTGGTCCGACAAATGGCTCCTGGATTTTAACCCCATCAAGTGCAAAGTCATGAAGTTTGGGGAAGGACAAAGAAGACTGCAGACGGAGTACAGCCTAGGTCAAATGCTGCAAAACTCGCTCAAGGAAAAGGATCTTGAGGTTAGTATTATACCAAACATATTTCCTGAGGCACACATCAACCAAATAACTGCTGCAGCACATGGATGCCTGGCAAACCTAAGAATGGCATTTCAACATCTAAGTAAGGAGTTATTCAAGACACTGTACACTGTGTATGTCAGCCCTATATTGGAGTATGCAGCACCAGTATGGAACCTACACCTGGTCAAACACATCAAGAAATTAGAGAAAGTGCAAAGGTTTGCAACAAGACTAGTCCTGAAGCCATGGGGGTATGCCCTACTTTTATGACTTGACGACACTAAAGGACAGGAGGGATGGGGGGGGGGGCATGATAACGGCATATAAAATACTGTGAGGAATTGACAAGGTGGATAGGAACAGAATGTTTTAGAAATGGGACACAGTAACAAGGGGTCTCACATGGAAGTTGGAAACTCACATGAGTCACAGGGATGTTAAGAAGTATTTCTTCAGTCATAGAGTTGTCAGGAAGTGGAACAATCTGGAAAGTGATGTAATGGAGGCAGGATCCAAACATAGCTTTTCGAGGTTTGATTAAGCTCATGGAGAAGGAAGAGAGTGGACCTAGTAGTGACCAGCAAAGAGGCAGGGCCAAGAGCTATGACTTGACCCCTGCAACTACAACTAGGTGAGCAGACATATACACACACACACACATGCACACACACACACACACACACACGCGCACACACACACACACACATGCAGAAAAGAGGCACTAAACTATAGACCTGTGTCATTGACGTGTATAGTATGCAAAATTATGGAGAAGATTATCAGGAGGAGAGTGGTGGAGCACCTGGAACGGAACAGGAGTATAAATGCCAACCAGCACGGATTCACGGAAGGCAAATCCTGTGTCACAAACCTTCTGGAGTTTTATGATAAAATAACAGAAGTAAGACAAGAGAGAGAGGGGTGGGTTGATTGCATCTTCTTGGACTGCAAGAAGGCCTTTGACACAGTTCCTCACAAGAGATTAGTGCAGAAGCTAGAGCATCAGGCGCATATAACAGGAAGGGCACTGCAATGGATCAGAGAATACCTGACAGGGAGGCAACAACGAGTCATGGTACGTAATGATGTATCACAGTGGGCACCTGTGACGAGCGGGGTCCCACAGGGGTCGGTCCTAGGACCAGTGCTATTTTTGGTATATGTGAACGACATGACGGAAGGGTTAGACTCAGAAGTGTCCCTGTTTGCAGATGATGTGAAGTTAATGAGGAGAATTAAATCTGATGAGGACCAGGCAGGACTTCAAAGAGACCTGGACAGACTGGACACCTGGTCCAGCAAATGGCTTCTCGAATTTAATCCTGCCAAATGCAAAGTCATGAAGATGGGGGAGGGGCACAGAAGACCACAGACAGAGTATAGGCTAGGTGGCCAAAGACTGCAAACCTCACTCAAGGAGAAAGATCTTGGGGTGAGTATAACACCGAGCATGTCTCCGGAAGCACACATCAATCAGATAACTGCTGCAGCATATGGGCGCCTGGCAAACCTGAGAACAGCATTCCGATACCTTAGTAAGGAATCATTCAAGACACTGTACACCGTGTATGTCAGGCCCATACTGGAGTATGCAGCACCTGTTTGGAACCCGCACTTGATAAAGCACGTCAAGAAACTAGAGAAAGTACAAAGGTTTGCGACAAGGTTAGTTCCAGAGCTAAGGGGAATGTCCTATGAGGAAAGATTAAGGGAAATCGGCCTGACCACACTGGAGGACAGGAGGGTCAGGGGAGACATGATAACGACATATAAAATATTGCGTGGAATAGACAAGGTGGACAAAGACAGGATGTTCCAGGGAGGGGACACAGAAACAAGAGGCCACAATTGGAAGTTGAAGACACAAATGAGTCAGAGAGATAGTAGGAAGTATTTCTTCAGTCATAGAGTTGTAAGGCAGTGGAATAGCCTAGAAAATGACGTAGTGGAGGCAGGAACCATACACAGTTTTAAGACGAGGTTTGATAAAGCTCATGGAGCGGGGAGAGAGAGGGCCTAGTAGCAACCGGTGAAGAGGCGGGGCCAGGAGCTAGGACTCGACCCCTGCAACCACAAATAGGTGAGTACAAATAGGTGAGTACACACACACACGCACACACACACACACACACAGTAGCTTATACCTGTGACAGATGTTGAGTGTTCTTCTGTAGCAGTTAAGCCCGATGCCAGACTTTATCCTAAAATGCCTGATCAACCAAACTTGCTGATCCTAGCCAACACAACCATTCCAAACTGAGTGATTTGGCACTCTGCACCTGCTTTCTCTCGCAGAACAGAAAGATACACTAAAGTGGAAATAATTTTTCGTGAGACCCAGATTGAAAGTAGGATACAGGGAGGATGGTATACAGGAATACAGTAGGATCCCCATATCCACGGGGGGATAAGTTCTAAGACCTACTGTGGATACCTGAAACTGCAGATAGTAGCGAACTCTATGTTTAAGTAATTTTTTGATTACCTACATACCTATGATGAAGTTTAATTGATAAATTACACACAATAAGTTGAGATATAGTACTTTTTCATTGATGGGAAGCACTTCTCTTAGGCTGTAAGAATTGTCACCATCACTACTTTTGCACTTTGGTGTCATTAAGCAAAATTAAGGGTTATTTTTGGGCCAGGGTAAATGGTGGATAACTGAATGTGTGGGAACCGGACCTACAGATACGGGGGTCATGTGGGACATGTGACAAGGTCCTTGGGAAAAAATCCATGATCGCATGCAACCTGTGTTCCTCAAAACACCATGCCTCGTGTGCAAAATAAACACAGTTTCCAAAAATGACTGGACAGAATTCTGAAAAGTACCAAGGAGGTTAATAATAATCAGGAAAACAAAGAGGCTCTCTTGGATAGTCTACCCAAGATATATAGAACGTGTGAGGTGCAAGCGGCAACCCCTACTGATCCTGAACGTGAGAGAGGAGTAACATTTAACATACAAAATGCCCATATTAAAACAGATGACTCAGAAATAGAGACCAACCGAAAAAAATACAAAAAAAAAAAAAAAACATAAGCCAGCTCAGCCCCCAGACCTAGTGCTGATCTAGACTCTGCTAAAGACTACCACAGCCACCACTTCAGCCCTAATAAAACAGCCACCATTACACAAAATCACAGCCTCCATTATAGATGTAGCAGAGGAAGAGTCTGCTTCGAGTTGAATGCACTGTTTCTCATCCGATCAGCAAAGTTAAGCAAAACAGTGGGTTTGGTTGGTACTTGGAGAGGTGACCACCTGGGAGCACTAAATGCTGTTGGCATCACTCTTTATTAAAGACGAGCTAGGCCCATGGCCGGGCTCCAAGAGTAGTAAGACTCAAATCTCATCAGAGGGACAATGTTGGTTCACTAGAAACAATTGGTGGTGGTGCTTCTGGCATGCTTACTGAAGACAGTAGCACAGTTCTAGACACTACACAAATTGAGAACACATCTACCATAAATTCTAGCCAAGAAAAAGAAAAATGATACAAATTCTATGCTTGGGGCATCTTTAAACATTGAATATCTTGGAAGATATCATAAATAACATGGACCCAAACCAGTGCCTTGAAAGGATCAACTGTCTGACAGCTGAGGTATGCTCAACGGATATTCCCCTAAGAAAAAAAAGAGAAGTAGTAAACTAGAGAGACGCTCCCTCTACAGGAGAAGGCAAAGAATCATTGAGCTCAATATGGAAGGAAGCACTGACTAGGGATATGGAGAATATTGAGCTTAAATTACGTGATTCGTACAGGATCCAGGAGAGACAGGAGGAGCTAAAAGCGATTAGTGAAATTGAAAGAAATTCAAAATATTTATTTTCATATACCAAAAAAAGGGAGTAAGTCACACTGGTATCGGGTCCTTGCTCAGACAAGATGGACTTACACAGATGACAACAAAGAAATGAGTGAGATACTGAAGTCTCATTAAGACTCTTGTGTTTAGTGAGTCATTAATCAGTCTAAAGATCGACAATCCAAATAATTTTTTTCACGAGCCTCAAAACATTGTCAATGAATGCCAAATTTCTGACATAAGCATAGCTTCACTGGACTTTCAGAAAGCCACGAACAACATGCCCATGCACTCAGCCCCAGGTCCAGACTTGTGAAACTCCATGTTCATTAAGAACTACAGAAAGCCCTTTCACGTACCTTACATATGCTATGGAGAAATCCTACAGTCGCTAAAAAACAACAGATATAGCCCCACTCCATAAAGATAGCAGTTAAGCAATATCTAAGAACTACAGACCAATAGCTCTATCATCCCACATCATAAAAATCTTTGAATGAGTCGTAAGAAGCATGATCGCAAATCACTTGGATTCCCAACAACTGCACAATCCAGGGCAGCATGAGTTTAGAGCAGATCGATCCTGCCTCTCCAAACTACTGGACAACTATGATACGGTCTTGGATGCACTGGAAGACAAACAGAATGCAGATTTTGCAAAAGCCTTTGGTAAGTGCAATCATGGTACAATAGCATACAAAATGCATGCTAAAGGGACAACTGGCAAAGAGGGCAGATGGATCTTCAGCTTTCTAAACAATCGAAGACAAAAAGTAATGATAAACAAAGTCAGTGGCTGCCACAGTGAAAAGGTCTGTTCCACAAGGCACTGTACTTGCCCCAATCCAGTTTCTCATCCTCATATCAGCCATAGAGATGTAAACCATAGCTCTGTTTCATCCTTTGCAGACGATACTAGAATCTGCATGAGACTGTCGTCCACTGAAGACAAGGTAAATCTCCAAGCAGATACAAACATTGCTTTCCTTTGGAAAACTTAATGATGTTCAATGAGAGCAAATTTCAACTACTCCATTATGGAAAACTGGAGGAAATAATAACTAGAACCGAGTATACTACAAACTCTGATCCCACAAGAGAGCACAAAAGCAGTGTGAAGGACTTGGGAGTGTTAATGTCAGATAATCTAGCCTTCAGGAATCACAACAGTGTCACTATCACATCTGTGAGGAAAATGACAGGATGTATAATGAGAACCTTCAAAACAAGGGATGCAAAGCTACTGGTGATCCTTTTTAAATCACTTGCTCTCTCTAATGTTGTACACTAACAGCTCCATTCAAGGCAGGTGAAATTGCAGATCTAAGGAATGTACAGAGAACCCTTTACTGCCAAACACCTTAATTGCAGGGAACGCTTGGAGTCACTTCACCTGTACTCACCGGAGTGCAGGCAAGAGATATAGTATATCATAATCTGTACCTGGAAAATCCTAGAGGAACTGGTCCCAAATCTGCACACAGAAAACACTCCATACGAAAGCAAAAGATCGAGCAGACGGTGCAACATCCCCCCAGTGAAAAGTAGGGGTGCCATTAGTACACTAAAAAAAAAAAAAAAAAAAAAAAAGTATCTGGGGCCCGAGACTGTTCAACAGCCTCCCACTAGGTATAAGGGTAATCACCATTAGACCCCCAACTGTCTTGAAAAGGGAGCTGAACAGATACCTAAAGTCAGTACCCGATCAGCCGGGTGGTGGATCGTACGTTGGACTTTGTGTGGCCAGTATTGACAGCCTGATTGATCAGTCCCTGATCCACAGGGAGGCCTGGTCAAGGACTGGGATGTGGGGGCGTTGACCTCCGGAAAAACCCTCCAGGCAGCTTCCAGGAAGACCTTCCACGGGATTTTCGGCAATATTCTTCTATATTGTATATTAATTAGAAGTAACCCCCCCCTTACTCCCCCTATCCATATTTCACTACCCACTTTTCTTACACCACCTCTTACACCCCCTTCTTACACCACCTCTTACACCACTGCTTACACCACCAACCCATATTTCACTAGAAACTTTTCTTACATCACCTCTTACACCACTCACCCTTACACCACCCACACTTGTTACACCACCCACCCTTCTTACACCACCCACCCTTCTTACACCACTCACCCTTACACCACCCACACTTGTTACACCACCCACCCTTCTTACACCACTCACCCTTACACCACCCACACTTGTTACACCACCCACACTTGTTACACCACCCACCCTTCTTACACCACCCACACTTGTTACACCACCCACCCTTCTTACACCACCCACACTTGTTACACCACCCACCCTTCTTATACCACCCACAATTCTTACATCACCCACACTTGTTACACCACCCACCCTTCTTACACCACCCACACTTGTTACACCACCCACCCTTCTTACACCACCCACCCTTCTTACACCACTCACCCTTACACCACCCACACTTGTTACACCACCCACCCTTCTTACACCACTCACCCTTACACCACCCACACTTGTTACACCACCCACCCTTCTTACACCACCCACACTTGTTACACCACCCACCCTTCTTACACCACCCACACTTGTTACACCACCCACCCTTCTTAAACCACCCACAATTCTTACACCACCCACACTTGTTACACCACCCACCCTTCTTACACCACTCACCCTTACACCACGCTCTTACACCACCCCTTCTTACACCAGCCACACTTGTTACACCACCCACCCTTCTTACACCACCCACACTTCTTACACCACCCACCCTTCTTACACCACCCACACTTCTTACACCACCCACCCTTCTTATACCACCCACAATTCTTACATCACCCACACTTGTTACACCACCCACCCTTCTTACACCACCCACACTTGTTACACCACTCACCCTTCTTTCACCACCCACCCTTGTTACGCCCCACCCTTTTTACACCACCCACCCTTGTTACACAGCCCACCCTTGTTACACCACTCACCATTCTTACACTACCCACACTTGTTACACCACCCATCCTTCTTACACCACCCACACTTGTTACACCACACACCCTTGTTACACCCCCACCCGTTTTACACCGCCCACTCTTGTTACACCACCCACCATTCTTACAGCACCTACCCTTCTCACACCACCCACCCCTTTTACACAGCCCACCATTCTTACCCCACCCACTATTGTTACACTACCCATCCCTCTTACACCATCTCTCAAAACATCCATCTTTCTTACACCGCCCGCCTTACACCACCCACTATTGTTACACCACCCACCTTCCTTATACTAGCCACTATTGTTACACCACCCACCTTTCTTACACCACCTACTATTGTTACACTACCCACTCCTCTTACACATACTTGAACCACTCACCCCTCTTACACACATTACCACCATCTCTCTTACACTGCCCCCACCCCAATTACACCACATTCACCCTCTTTTATATTAACTCCACCTCTCATACCACCTCCCCCACCTCTCACATCACCTTATTCCTCTCTCCCATCACCCCACTCGCCCCTCCCTCCCCCCCACACGCACGACAATAATAAAGGATATACAAAAAACAAATTGTGAAATCACTTGAAAAGACTAATAATACAGGTAGAGGCGTGTGTTTAACTTGGCCACAAAGACACTCTTCAGCAGGTCTCTGACAACATTTAACTGGCCCTCAAAGACACTCTTCGGCAGGTCTCTGACAACATTTAACTGGCCCTCAAAGACACTCTTCGGCAGGTCTCTGACAACATTTAACTGGCCCTCAAAGACACTCTTCGGCAGGTCTCTGACAACATTTAACTGGCCCTCAAAGACACACTCTTCGGCAAGTCTCTGACAACATTTAACTGGCCCTCAAAGACAGTCTCTCAGGCAAGTCTCTGACAACATTTCAGAAGAGGAAATTATACAGGAATGAAAGAAGTCTCGATTGAAGCACAATGAATAAAGGAGCTAGAAAAAAGCCAATGGATGAGATGAAGCACCAAGTGAGAAAGTTTTGGAATGTTGAGGTAAACAACATACACAAAAGTAGAGACAATGATAAGACCAGAAAGAGGCCATGGTTTAACCAAGAAAAAAAAAAGGAGAAGAATTAAGAAATACAAGAACATGAAAAAAGCAAAGTACAAAAGAAAATAGAAGCGAGCAAAAAAAACAGATATGGATATGCAAAGATTAGACGAGAAGCGGAGCGGCAACTTGAGAATGTCACAGCAACAAAGTCTGAACGAAAACTGTACACAGCCACATCAGAAGAAAGATGACAGTAAAAGACCCCGTTAGACTGAAGACGGCATGAGAGCTCACGTGAAATGACAAGGAAGTCTGTGAGAAGCTGGACACAATTTGTTCTCACTGGACGAGGGCAACACCAGAGCTGCATGGAAGGGGGTACATCAGGTACAGGATACCATATGCACAACAGTGAAAGAGGTGAAGAACCGTTTGAGAGAGCTGGATACATCAATGGGACCTGATAAGTGTCTTCAAGGAATCTGTGTGTGTATGGGCAGAGGCACTATCCCAAGCGTTAGCTAAAGTTTACAGTAAGGCAATGAATACAGGGCAATTGCCAGAGATCTGAACGACAACAAATGTAATCCCAATATATAAGGGAGACAGGAAGTATTACACTTCACTATCACTGACATGCATACAATGTAAGGTGATGGAGAAGATAATCTGGAATGGTGGATCACCTGGAAAAAAATTGGTTTCATAAGTAACAATCAGTATAGATTTACAGATGACAAATCCTGTCTCATAAGTCTGCTGGAGTTTCTACAGCAACAGAAGCAAAACAAGAGAGGGATGAGTGGACTGCATATTCGTGGACTGCAAAAAGCCATTTGACACTATTTCACAAGAGGCTGTGACAAAAACTTTGAGTAGGCAGATATAATGAAGAATACTTTAAAGTGGATCAAACAGTACCTTACAGGAAAGTGACAAGTGATTGTCCGAGGTATCGGAACTGGCAAGTTTAACAAGTGGGGAGCCGCAAGGATCGGTAATGCAACCAGTACTGCTTCTGGTATGCGTGAATAATATACAAGAACAGATGAGTCAGATGTATCCTTGTTTGCAAATATAAAATTTTGAGAATAAAAAGAGAGAAGGTCAAGAAAGGATCACATATGGACTTGGACAAACTGCAAGATTGGTCAGACAAGTGGCTAATGGAATTTAGCCCAGCAAATGAAAAGTTAGGAAACTCATAGAGGGAAAAGAACACCGGAAACTAAGCACAGATTCGGTATAGACTCGGGGGAAAAAAGGATGCAAGCTCTACTCAAGACGAAAGACTGTGCCGAGCATATCACCTGAGGCGAACACCAATCAAGAAACCTCGGCAATGAGTGCTCATTTGGCGAATCTATGAGCTTTTAGGAATGTCAACAATCACTCATGATCCTTTAGCTTATGCTACATATTTCTGGCCCATCTTCGAGTATGCAGCACCAGCATGGAACTCACACCTAATAAAGCATATCAAAAACCTGAAGAAAGTGTAGACGCTTGCAACAAGACTATTTTTAGAGCTAAGGAGAATTAACTATGAAAAGAGACTAAGAGAACCGTACCTAGCGACATTATTCGGTAGAAAAACCAGGGGAGACATGATAACGACACACAAAATACTCAGATAACTTGACAGCATTCGAGAGGCGAGAAAGGGCACAGATGAGAGTTAAAGACATAAAAGAGATAGAGAGAGATCATACGCATTTCGTCTGCCTCAGTGGCCACTGAGTCAGGAAGTAGAACGACCTTGATGACAAGTAATGGAGGCAGACTCCGTACAGTTTTAAGAACATGTATGACAGGGCCAAGGAATGACCAGAAGAATCATACAGAAAAAGTTCATACATAAGTTCAAACGTAGATATAACAACTCTATATCATGTCAGTGGTAATTCAGGCAGATAATAGTGTGGGATATAAAAGTTGGGATATGCGGCGGCACTAATACAGTCTGAAGACATGTAAGAGAGTGAAGACAAGCCAGGGAAATATATATAAAGTTTGAAGTTATGCTACAAAATGGTTGCCAGGCCAGAGCTGACAAGTATGAGTTAGGAAAAAAGATTAAAAGTAACTTTTCTTGGTTGATAAGAGGAAACTAGGAGACGTAATAACCTGAATCATAAAATTAGAGATCTATCGTGTCAGCTAACAGACTAATGGTTAGGCTCAAGAGCTGAGCTTCAACCGCTGCAAACTTTGCGAGGTAAATAAAGAACAAACAACCTGAGGTAATGGCTGCCGTGAGGCGGATATTGTCGCCCTGCCTGGCTGAACCAGAGGGACGGACGGACGGACTGAGGACCGACGAAAACAAGTACGATCACACATGTGAAAGAAAGTTAGCAAGAAAATACATGCGCAGACACACAAATCAAGGAAATCTGTAGATAAGAATTTAAGAAGTCTATATGGGAAGTGGAACAGGAGCTACGAATCAAACCCTGGGATTACAATTAAGGGAGTACACACACACACACACGTGCGTGCTCATACATTTGCATAACCTGTCATTATTCTACGCAAGAAGTCAGCTTCAACATACCTCACCTGATTCTGCTCACTCTATACATGTACATCCTCTCTCCCCCCAGGTAAATGTTTCTCACGGAAAAAAAATGATAATAACCATTTTTTTTAAAGGGGTGAACCGGTAAGCCAGCGGAAGACCTCGGTCAGATGACCAAAAGTTCCAGTGGAGGGTCATCATATGACTAAGACCCGCGTCAGGAAACAGTCTTGTTTCCTGACAAACCTTACCTTTCTCACTTGATAAAGCGTAGGCCAAACGTTGTCAATAAAGGCCGTCTTGATCCATCCAGTGGGTGGCAAGTTAAGTGCAGCGACACAACAAAGGGGGAGATAATGGGGATAAAGTTGCCCCCTTCACTATGGGGAGCTAAAGTCCTCCCTATATGGGTCTGTTGGCCCATATTGGACCTGCCCAGTATGGACCAACAAGCCTACTGCAGTGTTCCTCCTTTCTTATGTTCTTAAAGGCTCATTTTTACTATTATGGCCACGATAACTGGGAAGTTTAAAAAGTTTCACAGACCTACTGAAATTATATGATTTTAAAAACGTTTTAACTGATTTTTTCAGCATTTTATCATTTTTTAAGTCACACATTAGAATCCTGGCTTAAGCCCCAGGTTAGGTGGGAGCAAGAGCTGACGCTGGCTTCCCTCACACTGAAACAGGTAATTACACAGCGACTCTGCATCACTGGTCAAGAGACGAGGCTCAACACAAGCAGTTATTACACCTGACTATTGTTGTACACATGTTCAAGAACTTAGCTAGTAAGGGTCGTACTCTGCCTTAACGAAAACCAAAAAAAAAAAAAAAAAAAAGGTTTATATGAGGAACAGGAAAGGAATATCCCATTTCTTAAAGTCCCAAAACCAGCATCTAGACAACCTCCCCCCCACACTCTCTGCATCACTGAACATCTATCTAAAATCAACCTATTGTTATTATTATTACCGTATTGTTATATATTAAAAAATGCGATAAACCAGCATGGGTCAAAAAGTTAAATCCACATATTAACATTTCCAATAGTCTACAAATATTCATGCCAGGTTAATCATTATGTTAATACGCTGGTTAATCATTATGTTGTTCAATACGTTGGTTAAGACAAGCGCTAAATTCGTGTAGGTTAATATTAAGTTTGAAAATAACCCACACACTCTACCATTAAAACCATGTGAGGTTGCCTACTCTAACATTTCTGTCAGAAAAATACACTAAATTAAAGCGAGAGAGTAGAAATGAGTGATGTATAAAGTTTAAGGTAGGAAGGTGTGTGTGTGTGTGTGTGTGTGTGTGTGTGTGTGTGTGTGTGTGTGTGTGTGTGTGTGTGTGTGTGTGTGTGTGTGTGTGTGTGTGTGTGTGTGCTCACCTAACTGTGGTTGCAGGGGTCGAGACTCGGCTCCTGGCCCCGCCTCTTCATTGATCGCTACTAGGTTCTCTCCCTCTCCTTCCTGAGCTTTGTCATACCTCGTCTTAAAGCTATGTATGGTTCCTGCCTCCACTACATCACTTGCTAGGCTATTCCACTTCCTGACGACTCTATGACTGAAGAAATACTTCCTAACATCCCTTTGACTCATCTGAGTCTTCACCTTCCAATTGTGACCCCTTGTTTCTGTCTCCCATCTCTGGAACATCCTGTCTCTGTCCACCATGTCTATTCCACGCATTATTTTGTATGTTGTTATTATATCTCTCCTAACCCTCCTGTCCTTCAGTGTAGTCAGTCCGATTTCCCTTAACCTTTCTTCGTAGGACATTCCCCTGAGATCCGGAACTAGCATTGTTGCAAACCTTTGTAATGGCTTGATAAAGCTCCTGGAGAGCGAAACGCTGCCACAATAAATGTCACATTAGTTGCACTTGTGTCCTTTTACTTTACATATTGTCGGTAATTCTACCAACTTTATTACAAACCTTTGTACTTTCTCTAATTTCTTGACCTGGTGTGGGTTCCAAACTGGTGCTGCATACTCCAGTATGGGCCTGACGTACACAGTGTACAGTGTCTTGAACGATTCCTTGCTAAGGTATCGGAACACTATTCTCAGGTTTGCCAGGCGCCCATATGCTGCAGCAGTTATCTGGTTGATGTGTGCCTCCAGAGACGTGCTCGGTGTTATAGTCACCCCAAGATCTTTCTCCTTGAGTGAAGTTTGCAGCCTTTGTCCACCTAGCCTATACTCTGTCTGCGGTCTTCTTTGTCCTTCCCCAATCTTCATGACTTTGCATTTGGCAGGGTTGAATTCCAGAAGCCAGTTGCTGGACCACGTGTCCAGCCTGTCCAGGTCTCTTTGTAGTCCTACCTGATCCACATCCGATTTAATCCTTCTCATTAGCTTCACATCATCTGTGAACAGGGACACTTCAGAATCAATCCCTTCCACCATGTCATTCACATATATCAAAAATAGCACTGGTCCTAGGACTGACTCCTGTGGAACCCCGCTCGTCACAGGTGCCCACTGTGATACCTCATCACGTACCATGACCCACTGTTGCCTCCCTGTCAGGTATTCTCTGATCCACTGCAGTGCCCTTCCTGTTATACACGCTTGATCCTATAGCTTCTGCACTAATCTCTTGTGAGGAACTGTGTCGAAGGCCTTCCTGCAGTCCAGGAAAATGCAATCAACCCACCTCTCGTTTCTTCTGTTACCTTGTCATAAAACTCCAGAAGGTTTGTGACACAGGATTTGCCTTCCATGAATCCATGCTGGTTGTTGTTTATAATCTTGTTTCGTTCCAGGTGCTCCACCACTCTCCTCCTGATAATCTTCTCCATGACTTTGCATACTATACAAGTCAGAGACACTGGTCTGTAGTTTAGTGCCTCGTTGTTGTCTCCTTTCTTAAAAATAGGGACTACATTTGCCGTCTTCCACACCTTAGGTAGTTGCCCAGTTTCAAGGGATGTATTGAAGACTGTGGTTAGTGGCACACACAGAATCTCTGTTCCTTCTCTAAGGAGCCACGGGAGAGATGTTGTCCGGACCCCTCGCCTTTGAGGTATCGAGGTCACTTAGCAGCTTCTGCACCTCCTCCTCCATTGTTTGTATGGCATCAAGCACCTGTTGGTATATTCCCTGTTGGTGTTCCCCTCTGTGCTGTCTTCTCAGAGCCATTTCTGTCTCTACTGTAAATACTTCCTTAAATCTCATGTTGAGCTCCTGGCATACCTCGTGATCGTTTCTTGTGAATTCCTCTTGATGTTGCTGTACAGCAGTTTCGGGTCCGATTTGACTTTCGATGCTATGTTATTTTCATACTGTCGCTGGGCCTCCCTTCTTATCTGTGCATACTCGTTCCTGGCTCTTCGACTTATCTCCTTATTTTCCTGTGTTCTTCGCCTTCTATACTTTTCCATTCTCTATTGCACTTGGTGTTTGCCTTGTTACACCTTCGGGTAAACCAGGGGCTCGTTCTGGTCTTCCCATTATTTCTGTTGTCCTTGGGAACAAACCTTTCCTCTGCCTCCTTGTATTTTGTTGCTACGTATTCCATCATTTAATTTACCGACTTTCCCACCAGTTCTCTGTCCTACTGAACCTCTTGCAGGAAATTCCTCAAACCCATGTAGTCCCCCCGTTTATAGTCTGGCTTTTCCCATTCTACTCTTGTTTCCCTCTCCACTTGTAACTCTATTATGTATTCAAAGCTTAGAACCAAGTGATCACTGGCTCCTAGGGGTCTCTCATATGTAATGTCCTCAATATCTGCAATACTCAAGATGAATACTAGGTCCAGTCTTGCTGGTTCATCCTCCCCTCTCTCTCTCTGGTAGTGTCCTTAACATGTTGATGCATGAGGTTTTCCAGTACCACATCCATCATCTTGGCTCTCCATGTTTCGGAACCCCCGTGTTGCTCCAGGTTTTCCCAATCGATCTCCCTGTGATTGAAATCGCCTATGACCAGTAACTTTGCTCTGCTCGAGTGAGCTCTTCTTGCCACCTCAGCCAGTGTTTCCACCATTGCTCTGTTACTCTCTTCATATTCCTTTCTTGGCCTCCTGCAGTTCTACGGTGGATTATTCATCATTGCAATGAGTACCTTGTGGTTCCCAGACTGAAGAGTACCTACTATGTATTCACTTTCTCCAAATTTGTCCATGCCTCCCATTTCCTCAAATTTCCATTGGTGTTTTCCAAGCAGTGCAACCCCTCCTTCCCCTCTGCTCCTTCTGTCTTTCCTCAGGATCTGATATCCTGGTGGGAAGACTGCATCTGTTACTGTCTTAGTGAGTTTCGTTTCTGTGACTGCTATAATGTCTGGGGACTTCTCAATGATTCTTTCATGCCACTCCTCATATTTGTTCATTATTCTATCCACATTCATGTACCAAACCTTCAACTTCTGTTCCAAAACTGTGGTCCTGGAAGGATATTGGAGCTGGTAGAGCAGGAACTCTGGCGGGGGCCTATGGGGAATTGTGGAGGTGGCAGAGTTCCCATAGGAGGTTGCTGTAGGGTTGGGGTTCGAGGTGTGGGGGTGGGGACAGTGGGATCGGTGTGTGATTGTCGGCTTAGATTGTTCAGTTGCCTTGGAGTTGTCATAGTTGGAGTTCTTCTGCGGGTGTTTCTGGGGGGTGTGTTTGTCCTTCCACCTGTTTCTGGGTTATTCTGCTCTTCTTTGTCACTTCCTCCCATTCCTCCTATCGTTTTTGCACACTCTTTTTCAGTATCCTCCTTTCCTCTTGCGTTCTGTCTCGGTCGAGGTGCGCACACTGGAATTCCAGTTTGTCCCACAGCCGTGCTTTCTCCTGCAGAATCATGGTTCAAGTTGATTCTGCCTTGAAAATTACTTTGAGAGGCTGCTTCTTTCTCCTTGCGAACCACCCAATTCTCCGAAAATTTGCGACCCGGGTCATGTCGCCATCGCCTATTGCCTTCATGATACCTTCAATCGCTTTTATCTCCTGTTTTTTTCATCGTAGGTTTCCCCATCGGCTTCCTGGATCCCAGAGACAAAAACTGATCTCACCCTTTCTTTTTCCCACTGTGTCTCCCATTGCATCCTCTGAGATGTTTTAGTTCCTTTCCTTGGAGTGGTTTTTCCTTCAATCCCTTCCCTAGCTGAGGCCCCATTGCTCATTGGTCTGTCTTTCCTGCTGAGCTGTTCCTGGCCCCTGCAGGAGTCTGGCAGAGTCCCTGCATATATCATAGCTCCTTCAATGTCTCCCAACCTCTCATTTGTTCCTAGTGTGCTCCTTGTCATTTCCTTGGCCTCGTGTGGGTCTGACCAGACCTTTGCATACAGTATAGCTTCCTTGCTCCCTCCAGTCCCCATGTCTGTGTCTGATGTAGAAGTTCCTGATGTCATGTCTGCACTGTTATTTCTTTCTTTAGGCTGTTTCAGATTGCTCAGTACCTCTTCTCCTTGGCTTCTGCTACTATGGCATGTTGCTCCCACCTTCTTTTCTCTGCAGCTACCATCTCCTCCACCCTCCTTCCAAGCTCTTCTAGCTTCATTCCCCAGTCTTCCTCCCTTTTTTTGAGCTCTGCTTCCCAATCATCCTTCCCAGCTCTCAGCGTTGTTTTTGGCCCCATTGTATCACAGAATGAAGTTTGTGTGTGTCTGTGTTGCAGGGGTTGAGTCAAAACTCCTGGCCTTGCCTCTTAACTGGTCGATACTAAGTCACTCTGTCCCAGCTCCATGAGCTTCTTAATACCTCTTCTTAAAGCTATGTATAGAATTTGCCTCTACTTCACTCTCCAGATTATTCCACTTCCTGACAACTCTAAGCTAAAGAAATACTTCCTAACATCCTATGACTCATCTGGGTTTTCAACTTTCCAGTTGTGGCTCCTTGCTGCTGCTGTATCCCATCTCAAACATTCGAGCCCTGTTCACCTTGTCAATTCCCTTCAGTATTTTATACATTGTTATCATGTCCCCCCTATCCCTCTGATCCTCTAGTCACTAGTGTCATCAGGTTGAGTTCTCTTAATCTCTCCTCATAAGACATACCCTTCAGTTCTGGGATTAAACTTATTGCAAACTTTTGCACTTTCTCAAATTTCTTTACGTGTGGGTTCCATACTGGTGCTGCATACTCCAGTATGGGCCTGACGTACACGGTGTACAATGTTGTGAATGATTCCTTACTCAGATGTTGAGATGCCATTCTCAGGTTTGCCAAGTGCCCATCTGCTGCAGTAGTTATTTGATTGATGTGTGCCTCAGGGGACATGTTTGTTATAATGTTTACCCCAAGATTCTTTTCTTTAATTGACGATTGCAGCCTTTGATCCCCTAACCTGCACTCCATCTGTGGTATTCTTTATCTTTCCCCTATCTTCATGATTTTGCACTTACTGGGGTTAAACTCCAGGAGCCATTTGTTGGACCATACTTGTAGTCTGCCCAGATCCCCTTGTAATCTTAGCTGATCCTTGCCCGCTTGTATTCTCCTCGTCAGTTTCACATCATCAGTGTCGTCAGACCGATTTTCCATATCCTTTCTTCGTAGGATATTCCCCTTAGCTCCGGGGCTAGTCTTGTTGCAAACCTTTGCACCCTCTCTAATTTCTTGATGTGCTTGACCAGGTATGGTTCCAAACTGGTGCTGCATACTCCAATATGGGCCTGACGTACACGGTGTACAAAGCCTTGAACGATTCCTTACCGAGATGTCGGAACGCTCTTCTTAGGTTTGCTAGGCACCCATATGCTGCAGCAGTTATCTGGTTGATGGGTGCCTCAGATGTGTTCTGTATTATACTCACACCAAGATCCTTTTCTTTGAGTGAGGTTTGCAGTCTTTGGCCACCTAGCCTATACTCTGTCTGCAGTCTTCTTTGCCCTTCCCCTATCTTCATGATTTTGCATTTGGTAAGGTTAAATTCCAGGAGCCAGTTTCTGGACCAATCTTGCAGCCTGTCCAGGTCCCTTTGTAGTCCTGCCTGATCATCATCCGATTTAATTCTCTTCATTAACTTCACATAATCTGAAGAGATACTTCTGAGTCTATCCCTTCCGTCATGTCATTCACATGGAAATAAATGGTATAAAATACCGACACAATGGAAATATAAACACAAATGCAGTATAATGTGATCCTTTATTGACAACGTTTCACCCACACAGTGGGCTTTTTCAAGTCACACACGGATCTACCTGGGGTTGGAAGGTACGGGAGTATTTATAGTCATGTTCAGAATGTTGAGGTCAGGTGGAGAATGCTGCATCTGATGATCTACCGGGTGGGGTTATAGTCTTGGGTAGCTAGGCAGGGGTATTGGACAAGTTGTGAGTAGACCTTCTGCAGACCTTCAACCAGAACAATGGCTTCTATAACATAGCTGAACCACTCGCCAAGAAACTTCTTTGTAGATGAATGGTTCAGAGAACCGACATGTTGATAAATTAGACACATGTGCAACTCATGGGTATCTTTATTGAGGAAACGTTTCGCCACACAGTGGCTTCATCAGTCCATACAAAGGAGAATCTTGAAGAACAGGAGGAGAATGAGGTAATCAGTCCCTCAACCTTGAGTCGATGTGGTCAGTCCATCAATCTTGAATAGAATACGGCATACGTGCTGAGAAGGAGCTTATAAACCGTTGGCAGGAGAGGTGCAGCAGTCATAGGTCGGGTAACATTTGTTCAATGTTGAAGTAGGTCGTGCCCAAGAATTAGGCAAGCGAAGAATTCCTAAGTATTAAGATCCCAAGAAGTTGCAGTGTCTGACAGGTTTGTCAGAGTTGCACATGTGTCTAATTTATCAACATGTCGGTTCTCTGAACCATTCATCTACAAAGAAGTTTCTTGGCGAGTGGTTCAGCTATGTTATAGAAGCCATTGTTCTGGTTGAAGGTCTGCAGAAGGTCTACTCACAACTTGTCCAATACCCCTGCCTAGCTACCCAAGACTCTATAACCCCACCCGGTAGATCATCAGATGCAGCATTCTCCACCTGACCTCAACATTCTGAACATGACTATAAATACTCCCGTACCTTCCAACCCCAGGTAGATCCGTGTGTGACTTGAAAAAGCCCACTGTGTGGGTGAAAAGTCGTCAATAAAGGATCACATTATACTGCATTTGTGTTTATATTTCCATGTCATTCACATATACCAAAAACAGCACTGGTCCTAGGACTTACCTCTGTGGAACCCTGCTCGTCACAGGCCCCCACTCTGACACCTCATCATGTACCATGACTTGTTGTTATCCCCCTGTCAGGTACTCTCTGACCCACTGCAGTGCCTCTCCTGTTATGCGTGCCTGATCCTCTAGTTGTTACACTCTCTTTTGAGGAACAGTGTCGAAGGCCTTCTTGCAGTCCAAGAAAATGCAATCTACCCATCCCTCTCTCTCGTGTCTTACTTCCGTTACCCTGTCATAAAACTCCAGTAGATTTGTGTGTCTGTGTATGTTACGTCGACAGTAAGGTTAGGAAGATTTGATTAGACTGTCGTCTATAATCAATATTTAATGTTATAATATGCCATAACGTTAATAAACACAATAATACATGCAGGCGATACAAACTTGTGAAGGGAGAACATCCAATGATATACAGTAGTGACGCAGACTGTGAGGATGAGCTAAATGACAATATCCGTCACAACAAACAGTAATATAATAAGAGAGCTTTTTTTTTTCTTTAGCAAAACTGGATACAGCAGAAGTGTGAAGGTTCCAGGGAGCACCTTAATTATTTGTTCCAAATAATTAAGGTGCCTGACTGAACTAATACGTCAAGTGAAAGTTTTCTGTACATTCTCTAGAGCTACAATTTCACCTGTCTTAAATGGGGCTGTTATGGTCAAATATTATTTTAACAAATGAGAGAAAAGGGATAGGGGAGGGAAGGAGCAGAGATATAGGAGGACACAGGTGGGAAAGGCATATGAGAGAAGGGAATGTGTGGAAGATACGCTGGACAAATTCACAGGAGGGGGAGGTAAGGAACAATGCAGAGGGAGGTTGAAGGAGAGGCATGACACAAAGCTCTCCACCACTGCCACTTGCTCAGTTGGTGCTCAGTGGTTATTATTCTGCACTTCCTCATCCACCACCACAACCACTACATGCTTGCGTCCTTATGCTGTATTACTATTAGTAAGGATTATTTCTTACAGGTGAAGTTAAACATTTATGTCAGGGTTGGTGAACCTGGGTGTGTGGCGCGCATGACCAACCTCGAGATAAGCCAGTCTGACTTTTTTTTTTTTTTTTGGGGGGGGGGTTATCCTAGGTAATTTACTCTATGTATAAAAATTGTACTTATGTGTACCTGTGCCTAAATAAACTTACACAAACAAAAAATATTGTGGTCTGGCGCAAGCACTGCCGCTCCAAGATTCGTTGTTTCACTTCACAAATCTGCCGAAAACGGTGTTCTAAAACTCGAATTACATTCCTGAAGTTTTTGACTGAAAATTTAAGCAGTATTAAAGAGTATTTTCATCTATATATTCCTGCGAGTCATTGTTTTCAGTGATAAACTTTGTGGAGCGTAACTATATCTACTGATGACACTAGTGTTGCAGGTACATCTCTCAAAACAACTCAACACAACCCTGATAAATGTGTTGTCAGTGGCGCAGCGCCAAGTCTAACGAACAATAACCTTATTTTCCTCTTACTGATTTTTTTTTTTAAATTTGATATGAACCAAAGTGTGTCATTTCAACGTTACTCTTCATACATTGTTTATAAGGTACAGCAATAGTTATAAATGTTATATTTCGATTGTCTTTTTAAGAATATTCATATTCATAATTTGTTTTAAAAAGACTTTCTGAAAGGCAATAATTATTTCAATCTGTGGCAAACTTCTTGTAACAGTAAAACAATAAATGCGGCTAAGCAAGTGACCTCCAGTTTTTCATCTGCACTTTAAGTACATTGTTAATGTCACTAATTCACTATTTACTTCATAAGTCTTGTAAATTACTGGTTATAAATAAGGTGTAATTCCTAAAGGTAACTGAAAGCAGTTCAGAAGAGTTATTGACTCTCTAAACTCACTTTTAACAATGATTTTAAGTATTTTATTTTATATAGAAAAGTTGCAAAACAACAAATAATAATTAAAAACAAAAACAAGACAAAAATATCTGTTCAAAATTCCCACTGGCACGAGGGAATTTTTTGGGATAATTATGGTTAATTCCGGGACCCCACTGGAGAAGGTTGGTCACTTGTGACTCAGCTAAAAGTGCTTTATTGACTTTATTATTAACTGTAAAAGAAAGTTGACTAAGAGGAAGTTGTGACCTTGTTACCTAAGAGGAAGCTGTGACCTTGTTACCTGAGAGGTAGCTGTGACCTTGTTACCTAAGAGGAAGCTGTGACCTTGATACCTAAGAGGAAGCTGTGACCTTGATACCTAAGAGGAAGCTGTGACCTTGTTACCTGACTAAGAGGAAGCTGTGACCTTGTTACCTAAGAGGAAGCTGTGACCTCGTTACTTGACTAAGAGAGATGTGATCTTGTTACGTGACTAAGAGGAAGCTGTGACCTTGATACCTAAGAGGAAGCTGTGACCTTGCTACTTGATTAAGAGGAAGCTGTGACCTTGTTACCTGAGAGGTAGCTGTGACCTTGATACCTAAGACGAAACTGTGATTTTGTTACCTAAGAGGAAACTGTGACCTTGTTACTTGACTATGAGGAAGCTGTGACCTTTTACCTAAGAGGCAGCTGTGGCCCTTTTACCTAAGAGGAAGCTGTGACCTTGTTACCTGACTAAGAGGAAGCTGTGACCTTGTTACCTAAGAGGTAGCTGTGACCTTGTTACCTAAGAGGAAGCTGTGACCTTGTTAGCTACCTAAGACGAAGCTGTGACCTTGTTACCTGACTAAGAGGAAGCTGTGACCTTGTTACCTAAGAGGTAGCTGTGACCTTGTTAGCTACCTAAGACGAAGCTGTGACCTTGTTACCTGACTTAAAGGAAGCTGTGACCTTGTTACCTAAGAGGAAGCTGTGACCTTGTTAGATACCTAAGACGAAGCTGTGACCTTGTTACCTGACTAAGAGGAAGCTGTGACCTTGTTACCTAAGAGGTAGCTGTGACCTTGTTACCTAAGAGGTAGCTGTGACCTTGATACCTAAGAGGTAGCTGTGACCTTGTTACCTAAGAGGAAGCTGTGACCTTGTTACCTAAGAGGAAGCTGTGACCTTGTTACCTAAGAGGTAGCTGTGACCTTGTTACCTGAGAGGTAGCTGTGACCTTGTTACCTAAGAGGAAGCTGTGACCTTGTTACCTGACTAAGAGGTAGCTGTGACCTTGTTACCTAAGAGGTAGCTGTGACCTTGTTACCTAAGAGGTAGCTATGACCTTGTTACCTAAGAGGTAGCTGTGACCTTGTTACCTAAGAGGAAGCTGTGACCTTGTTACCTGACTAAGAGGTAGCTGTGACCTTGTTACCTAAGAGGAAGCTGTGACCTTGTTACCTAAGAGGAACCTGTGACCTTGTTACCTGACTAAGAGGAAGCTGTGACCTTGTTACCTGAGAGGTAGCTGTGACCTTGTTACCTAAGAGGAAGCTGTGACCTTGTTACCTAAGAGGAACCTGTGACCTTGTTACCTGACTAAGAGGAAGCTGTGACCTTGTTACCTAAGAGAAAGTAGTGATTTTGTTAGTAGACTAAAAGGAAGCTGTGACCTTGTTGACTAAGAGGAAGGCGTGACCTTGTTAGTTGACCAAGAGGAAGGCGTGACCTTGTTAGTTGACCAAGAGGAAGGCGTGACCTTGTTAGTTGACCAAGAGGAAGGGGTGACCTTGTTAGTTGACCAAGAGGAAGGGGTGACCTTGTTAGTTGACCAAGAGGAAGGGGTGACCTTGTTAGTTGACCAAGAGGAAGGGGTGACCTTGTTAGATGACCAAGAGGAAAGCGTGACCTTGTTAGTTGACCAAGAAGAAGGGGTGACCTTGTTAGTTGACCAAGAGGAAGGGGTGACCTTGTTAGTTGACTAAGAGGAAGGGGTGACCTTGTTGACCAAGAGGAAGGCGTGACCTTGTTAGTTGACCAAGAGGAAAGGGTGACCTTGTTAGTTGACCAAGAGGAAAGGGTGACCTTGTTAGTTGACCAAGAGGAAAGGGTGACCTTGTTAGTTGACCAAGAGGAAAGCGTGACCTTGTTAGTTGACCAAGAGGAAAGTGTGACCTTGTTAGTTGACCAAGAGGAAAGCGTGACCTTGTTAGTTGACCAAGAGGAAGGCGTGACCTTGTTAGTTGACCAAGAGGAAGGCGTGACCTTGTTAGTTGACCAAGAGGAAGGCGTGACCTTGTTAGTTGACCAAGAGGAAGGCGTGGCCTTGTTAGTTGACCAAGAGGAAGGCGTGACATTGTTAGTTGACCAAGAGGAAGGCGTGACCTTGTTAGTTGACCAAGAGGAAGGCGTGACCTTGTTAGTTGACCAAGAGGAAGGCGTGACCTTGTTAGATGACCAAGAGGAAGGGGTGACCTTGTTAGTTGACCAAGAGGAAGGGGTGACCTTGTTAGTTGACCAAGAGGAAGGGGTGACCTTGTTAGATGACCAAGAGGAAAGCATAACCTTGTTAGATGACCAAGAGGAAGGCGTGACCTTGTTAGTTGACCAAGAGGAAGGCGTGACCTTGTTAGTTGACCAAGAGGAAGGGATGACCTTGTTAGTTGACCAAGAGGAAGGGGTGACCTTGTTAGTTGACTAAGAGGAAGGCGTGACCTTGTTAGTTGACCAAGAGGAAGGCGTGACCTTGTTAGTTGACCAAGAGGAAGGGGTGACCTTGTTAGTTGACCAAGAGGAAAGGGTGACCTTGTTAGTTGACCAAGAGGAAAGCGTGACCTTGTTAGTTGACCAAGAGGAAAGCGTGACCTTGTTAGTTGACGAAGAGGAAAGCGTGACCTTGTTAGTTGACCAAGAGGAAAGCGTGACCTTGTTAGTTGATCAAGAGGAAAGCGTGACCTTGTTAGTTGACCAAGAGGAAGGCGTGACCTTGTTAGTTGACCAAGAGGAAGGCGTGACCTTGTTAGTTGACCAAGAGGAAGGCGTGACCTTGTTAGTTGACCAAGAGGAAGGCGTGACCTTGTTAGTTGACCAAGAGGAAGGCGTGACCTTGTTAGTTGACCAAGAGGAAGGCGTGGCCTTGTTAGTTGACCAAGAGGAAGGCGTGACCTTGTTAGATGACCAAGAGGAAAGCGTGACCTTGTTAGTTGACCAAGAAGAAGGGGTGACCTTGTTAGTTGACCAAGAGGAAGGGGTGACCTTGTTAGTTGACCAAGAGGAAAGGGTGACCTTGTTAGTTGACCAAGAAGAAAGCGTGACCTTGTTAGTTGACCAAGAGGAAAGCGTGACCTTGTTAGTTGACCAAGAGGAAAGTGTGACCTTGTTAGTTGACCAAGAGGAAGGCGTGACCTTGTTAGTTGACCAAGAGGAAGGCGTGACCTTGTTAGTTGACCAAGAGGAAGGCATGACCTTGTTAGTTGACCAAGAGGAAGGCGTGGCCTTGTTAGTTGACCAAGAGGAAGGCGTGACCTTGTTAGTTGACCAAGAGGAAGGCGTGACCTTGTTAGTTGACCAAGAGGAAAGCGTGACCTTGTTAGTTGACCAAGAGGAAGGCGTGACCTTGTTAGTTGACCAAGAGGAAGGCGTGACCTTGTTAGTTGACCAAGAGGAAGGCGTGACCTTGTTAGTTGACCAAGAGGAAGGCGTGACCTTATTTATTGACCAAGAGAAAGGCGTGACCTTGTTAGATGACCAAGAGGAAGGGGTGACCTTGTTAGTTGACCAAGAGGAAGGGGTGACCTTGTTAGATGACCAAGAGGAAGGCGTGACCTTGTTAGTTGACCAAGAGGAAGGGGTGACCTTGTTAGTTGACTAAGAGGAAGGCGTGACCTTGTTAGTTGACCAAGAGGAAGGCGTGACCTTGTTAGTTGACCAAGAGGAAGGCGTGACCTTGTTAGTTGACCAAGAGGAAAGGGTAACCTTGTTAGTTGACCAAGAGGAAAGCGTGACCTTGTTAGTTGACCAAGAGGAAAGGGTAACCTTGTTAGTTGACCAAGAGGAAGGCGTGACCTTGTTAGTTGACCAAGAGGAAGGCGCAACCTTGTTAGTTGACCAAGAGGAAGGCGCAACCTTGTTAGTTGACCAAGAGGAAGACGTGACCTTGTTAGTTGACCAAGAGGAAAGCGTGACCTTGTTAGTTGATCAAGAGGAAAGCGTGACCTTGTTAGTTGACCAAGAGGAAGGCGCGACCTTGTTAGTTGACCAAGAGGAAGGCGTGACCTTGTTAGTTGACCAAGAGGAAGGCGTGACCTTGTTAGTTGATCAAGAGGAAGACGTGACCTTGTTAGTTGACCAAGAGGAAAGCGTGACCTTGTTAGTTGACCAAGAGGAAGGCGTGACCTTGTTAGTTGACCAAGAGGAAGGCGCGACCTTGTTAGTTGACCAAGAGGAAGACGTGACCTTGTTAGTTGACCAAGAGGAAAGCGTGACCTTGTTAGTTGACCAAGAGGAAGGCGTGACCTTGTTAGTTGACCAAGAGGAAGGCGTGGCCTTGTTAGTTGACCAAGAGGAAGGCGTGACCTTGTTAGATGACCAAGAGGAAAGCGTGACCTTGTTAGTTGACCAAGAAGAAGGGGTGACCTTGTTAGTTGACCAAGAGGAAGGGGTGACCTTGTTAGTTGACCAAGAGGAAAGGGTGACCTTGTTAGTTGACCAAGAAGAAAGCGTGACCTTGTTAGTTGACCAAGAGGAAAGCGTGACCTTGTTAGTTGACCAAGAGGAAAGTGTGACCTTGTTAGTTGACCAAGAGGAAGGCGTGACCTTGTTAGTTGACCAAGAGGAAGGCGTGACCTTGTTAGTTGACCAAGAGGAAGGCATGACCTTGTTAGTTGACCAAGAGGAAGGCGTGGCCTTGTTAGTTGACCAAGAGGAAGGCGTGACCTTGTTAGTTGACCAAGAGGAAGGCGTGACCTTGTTAGTTGACCAAGAGGAAAGCGTGACCTTGTTAGTTGACCAAGAGGAAGGCGTGACCTTGTTAGTTGACCAAGAGGAAGGCGTGACCTTGTTAGTTGACCAAGAGGAAGGCGTGACCTTGTTAGTTGACCAAGAGGAAGGCGTGACCTTATTAGTTGACCAAGAGGAAGGCGTGACCTTGTTAGATGACCAAGAGGAAGGGGTGACCTTGTTAGTTGACCAAGAGGAAGGGGCGACCTTGTTAGATGACCAAGAGGAAGGCGTGACCTTGTTAGTTGACCAAGAGGAAGGGGTGACCTTGTTAGTTGACTAAGAGGAAGGCATGACCTTGTTAGTTGACCAAGAGGAAGGCGTGACCTTGTTAGTTGACCAAGAGGAAAGGGTAACCTTGTTAGTTGACCAAGAGGAAAGCGTGACCTTGTTAGTTGACCAAGAGGAAAGGGTAACCTTGTTAGTTGACCAAGAGGAAGGCGTGACCTTGTTAGTTGACCAAGAGGAAGGCGCAACCTTGTTAGTTGACCAAGAGGAAGGCGCAACCTTGTTAGTTGACCAAGAGGAAGACGTGACCTTGTTAGTTGACCAAGAGGAAAGCGTGACCTTGTTAGTTGATCAAGAGGAAAGCGTGACCTTGTTAGTTGACCAAGAGGAAGGCGCGACCTTGTTAGTTGACCAAGAGGAAGGCGTGACCTTGTTAGTTGACCAAGAGGAAGGCGTGACCTTGTTAGTTGATCAAGAGGAAGACGTGACCTTGTTAGTTGACCAAGATTAAAGCGTGACCTTGTTAGTTGACCAAGAGGAAGGCGTGACCTTGTTAGTTGACCAAGAGGAAGGCGTGACCTTGTTAGTTGACCAAGAGGAAGGCGTGACCTTGTTAGTTGACCAAGAGGAAGGCGTGACCTTGTTAGATGACCAAGAGGAAGGTGTGACCTTGTTAGTTGACCAAGAAGAAGGGGTGACCTTGTTAGTTGACCAAGAGGAAGGCGTGACCTTGTTAGTTGACCAAGAAGAAGGGGTGATCTTGTTAGTTGACCAAGAGGAAGCTGTGACCTTGTTAGTGGCCCTGAACTAAGCCGCTGCATTTCGTTATCTTAGGCACAGACAACATGGCACTGAAGTAAAAAAGAAAAGGAAAAAACAATAAGTCAAATGGGTAACTGTCGACAAAACCTTGAGGAGTGGACATGTGTGCTATATTTGCAGTGCACATTAGCTGCCCATTTTCTGTTCGCACAGCAAACTATTTTATTGTGTTTAATCTTATATTTCTAGTTTTCCGTTGTAACCTAACCCTCCCAACCCAACGTAACCTTCCTAACGCAAACCAACCTAACCTAGAAATGGGCGTCAAACCATATGTGAAAGTGTAATATAGTTATTAGGAGGACGGGTTGACCACTGGCACTGACATTTAACTCTGCATCGCTAAGCCCAGATATAACACTTTCTCCCTCAACTTGAGTCCTGTGTAATACAGAGGTATATTTTCCTTAAGCTATTAAATATTCACATATGGAAAACTAAACGAAACAATCAACGGAAAAAAATAAATCAGAGAAAGGGGATTAAAGTAAAAGATGCAGGAAAATAATGAGACTAAACGATTAGATGAGAAAGATCAGCTCCCAGGAGCTGACGATATCAATCCTAGGTTCAGTTGAGTCATGCGACGTCTGTCAGGGGTAACTGAACGTTCATCACCAGTCAGACATGGTGGTAGTAGTAAGGTGATACAGACATCTGCTAGATAAAAACACGTATGCGCTCATATATTTATCAAGGAAACATTTCGCCCCATGTGACTTCTTCAGTGCAGCAGAACTAAAGAAACCACCTGTGGGGAAACGTAGCCTTAATATACGTATAAGTGAAAACGTGTTATTTTTGCCCAAAAGTCGGGTCGTCATACATAGTAGTACTTACCTGTCAATATCAAGTTGATCTAATTCCTGAGATAAAAGTGCTTAACTAGTATGAAGACACTGGCCTTGGAGGAAGTAGGTTAAGAGTCTTAGCACGGGGGTCAGCAGGGGATCAGCAGGGGGTCAACAGTGGGGTATCAAGAACACACTCAAACTACATTATAGGTCATAACACTAAATATAAAATTATAGACTGAACACTTGACATTCTCAAATTACTATTTTCAGAGAAGCACTTAACACGTAGTCACACACAGCCTGAAGAATGGAAGATAACTAGATCACATGCATGGGACGGCTAGTTCCAATTCCTTGCAACAGGAGCCCTTAATAGTATTACTATATAACTAAGTAATTAAGATAGGAAGTAGCCAAATTACCGGAGGCAACACAATATAAGAAAGATTCAACAAAGTTTTTTTTTTATATATACTGGAACAGAAGAAGCAGAAGAAATATTAAAAAACAATGAAGTAATGATATGAGAAACCAAGTAACTGGAAGCTGCTGGTCGAGAAGTTGACTGTTTCTTATACTGTTAGGGAAGTAGAGGTTGTGAGGGTGATAACACAGATAAGAGTGAGAGCACAGTTATTATATACTATAATGTTATCTTTTTAAATTTTTCGCTTCCTTCTGGTCTCATCATTACACTCTTATTCAGAGTTTTCACGTGAATTATCCAGCAAATTACAACACTTAAATATACATATATACATACAAAATTTATATGAACTCCAGCAATACCAAATTAAGGATAAATATACAAAGAATAAACCAGTGACCATGGAAATATACTTTTTAAAACTAAGTATACAATACACACTTGAACAAACAAGTCACTTAACTAAGTGTCCTCATTCAACCACACTGTTATACATCACAACCAACCCTCGCCTCTGCTGCACTCTTCTGTATGAACAAAATAATAGTCTAAAGTTCTCAAGATCAGATCGTCACATCTCCGTCAAACTTTGGGGGATGAAAAAACTTGTTTCACTCCCCTAAAAATACATCGAATAATTGGGGTGGTTGGCAACGCCTCTTGGAATTTCAGAATGAGGAGGGGATAACAACTTTGTATTTACAGATTTACGTAGAGAATTAATCCCGTGTGGGCAGTTTCATGAGATATATACTCTGAGAGGTGTATTTCTCTCAGCGTATATATGCTGAGAGTTTACTTTAATCCCTATTTTAGGGATTTAAGAATTTTGGTCTGGTTCTGAAAAGGTTACCGTGAAGCCTTAATGACCCTCATGCAGTCGACAGGCTTTAAACCCCATTAACCCATAACCAATTAACAGTTTGAGGCGTGCAGTACAAGGAGTGCACCACACAAGCCCTGGGGTTAACGGTTTTTTGCAAGTACAACTGGAAAAAATGCTTAGAAATAACTTGAAGGTGCTCAGGAATCTTCCTCTATCACAGTTATCAGGTGTTACCTGCAGAGTTAGATTCAAAGGTCGGGGTGTAGGTAGGTGATTGAGGTTATACGTATATGAGAAGCATGGGTAGGTGATTGAGGTTATAGCTGAGACACATGGGGGCAGACGAGATTATCATTATGTAGATAAATGGTCCAGAGAACCGTTATGATGATGACTTAGACACTTGTGCAACACTTGGGTATCCACAAAGACACCCACGTGTTGCACAAGTTTCTCACTCATCATTATCGCTATATTTAGCAGGACGAGCGCTAAACCGTAGAGGCCATACAACCCCTGGGGAATGGGAGGCGCTCAGGGTCGATCCAAGGAAGAGGAGGTCCAATTCTTTGGATTAAGAGCTCCTCACATACCTCAAGGAGCCTTCTTCGAGGGTTAGACGAAGTAACATGTCAGGTAATACTCGAAGTGTTAGTGAAGGCAGGTCAAGGTATGACTGGATCTGGAGTATGGAGAGCGAAGCCGTGTCGTCTGAGGGCAACGAGAACATCGTTGTAAAGATCTGGATCCTCAACGGTGGGGGAGATCTTGATGGCCTTGCCTCGGGCCAGGTCTGCGATGCTCTTCCTGGGAGTCTTGCCAGAGCGTGTCCTAGGAAGGCCCCTCACGCGGGCACCCAGGCGGAAGGCAGCCACAGGCCCCACCACACGCCGGACAACAGCTGCCACCTCCTCTAATATAGCCTCTTCCGTCGCTTGGCTTCCCTCCTTCACTACGAAAAAGCCAAAGGGAACTTCCCCCTTCATGGAGTCTGGGACGCCCACTACAGCGGCATCGACTACCAAGGGGTGCTCCAACATAGCCTCCTCCAGTGACAGTGTACACAGGCGGTGACCAGCCACGTTGATGACATCATCGTCGCGAGACATCACCGACATGTAGCCCTGAGCGTCACGTATGCCGGCGTCCATGGTATCATAGCAGCCTGGAAACTGCGTGAAGTACGTGTCAACGAAGTGTTCAGGAGCCTTGTACAGTGTGCTCATACACCCCGGTGGCAACGGTAGCCTGCATACGATGCGTCCCAACTCCCCTGGGGCTGCTTCCCGACCCTCCGGCGTCACGACTTTCAGGTCGAAACCGATAAAGGGTTTACCGGTGGCGCCGCGCGGGGGATCCAGAGACATGTTCATGCCGACGGCGTGGGCGGTGATAGCGTAGCCAGTCTCTGTCTGCCACCAGTTGTCAAGTACCGGCACCTTAAAGGTGTTGAGTGCCCACACCCGCGTCTCGTGATCCAGCGGCTCCCCCGCCACAAAGAGGTACTTGAGGGAGGATAGGTCGTATTTGCGGGCGTGGGTGGCTTCTGCGTCCTGGCGGATGATGGCCCGCAGTGCAGTGGGTGCCGTGAACATGCCCTGCACGCCCTGCTCCTCGATCACACGGAAGAACTGTCCAGGGTCCGGTGTGCCCACGGGTTTGCCCTCGTAGATGACTGTGGTGTTGCCATTCAACAACGGCGCGTAACAGATATAGGAATGACCGACAACCCAGCCCAAGTCTGACGCTGCCCACCAAACCTCGCCTGGCTCCATGCCATAGATGGACTTCATGGTCCACGGCAGCACTGCAGCGTGGCCGCCCGTGGGCCGCACGATGCCTTTGGGCTGCCCAGTGGTGCCGGAGGTATAGAGTACGTAACAGGGATGGTCTGAAGTGACAGGGACAGGATCAAGGCGCGGTGCTGAGGCCACGAGGTTGTGCCAGTCCTCATCCTGTCCCGAAGTGAGGGAGGCCTCTGGAAGACCCTCCCGCTGCAGGACCACACAGTGCAGGGGCTTGTGGCTTGCCAGTTGGATGGCCTCGTCCAGGATGGGTTTATAGTGGACAATGCGCGAGGGCTCAATGCCGCAGGAGGCGCTCAACACCACCTTAGGCTGCAGGTGCGAGATGCGGGTTGCCAGTTCCCTCGCCGCGAAGCCGCCAAACACCAGCGAGTGTATAGCACCCAATCTTACTGTGGCCAGCATGGCAACCACTGCCTCAGTCACCATGGGCATGTAGATTATCACGCGGTCACCATGACCTACGCCCAGCCCCGCTAGGGCGCCAGCCAGGCCAGCCACCTGCTCGTGAAGCTGCGAGTACGTTGTCTTGGTGACGGAGCCTGTGACGGGAGAGTCGTGAATGATTGCTAGCTGATCGCCACGACCGCTTTTGACATGACGGTCAACGGCGTTGTGGCAGGTGTTGAGCTCGCCGCCCACGTACCACTTAGTGAAGGGCGGCTGAGTGTTGTCCAGCACTCGCGTGAAAGGCTTGTACCACTCCACTCTACTACCCACTTCCTCCCAGAATGTTTCCCTATCATGGATGGACCGCCAGTGTAGCTCCTCGTAAGTATCACTTGACCTGAAGTTGTGCAGTGGGCGGGAGGGTAAGTGTCGTGGGTGGCGGAGTGCGTGTTGTGGGCGGTAGAGTGCATGTTGTGGGAGGAAGAGTACTTGTGATGAGTGAAATGTGGAATATTTTTGGGAAGAAAGCACATGTGGGCGGGTAAGTGCTGTGGTACCCGCAGCACTAGGGAGCCACCACAGATCATGGTGAAACAGACCTACAGCTGTGCACCACACGCCACTGTTCAAGCACCTCTTCACCCCTGTCTTAGCTACTCTGCTTATTTCCACTCTACGCACCAACATCGTCCTCCACACTACAATAAACATCGAAGGGCCAACTGTAAACATGTGTTGTCCACAGTGACTACTCTTTCACAAAACTCGTACACACTCACGCCCGCCCTCATCTCACCCACACCTCGTTAACACTCTTACATAATATGGCAGCACACTTACTCCATATGCGTGTGACAAAATAAGACCAATATTTAGTTGCAGCGTTGTATCTTATAGAGTAAAATGATAGAGCAACCACACGTCTGGCAGCCGTGTGGGTGGGACGGCAACAAGTGATTAACATGAACAAGTCAAGGTCACTCTAGTACAAACTTTGTACATTACAAAATTACTGTTTTCAAAACGTCCATTAGATGAATGTGAAATCAGAATTACAATAATTAATATATTTTGCAACGCATCTACTATACGCGCGTTTCACCCAGATTTTAATTCAAGAATTTAAAAAATGAAGTTATAAACGAACAAATTTTAAACATTCTAGAAACATTTAGAAGTTTCTCTATGTCACTTTAAAACATTTTAATATCTTTTGGCGAGAATCTTCCTCCTAAGTTAATGAATTAACCTGGTGCTTTCCAACACAATAATTCTAATTTAGCATGTTTATAGTTTATTTTTAAACGGTGGTACTTTTTTCGTGGTTTTCCTGTAATACTGAAGTATCTTAATCAGAGATTTAAGAAGTGATTGCTACACCTGATTCAATTTTCTCCCAATGATCGTCAGTTGGCAGCAGCTGTCAACAATGATCGTCAGTAGGCAGCACCTGTCAACAATGATCGTCAGTAGGCAGCAGCTGTCAACAATGATCGTCAGTAGGCAGCAGCTGTCAACAATGATCGTCAGTAGGCAGCAGCTGTCAACAATGATCGTCAGTAGGCAGCAGCTGTCAACAATGATCGTCAGCAGGCAGCAGCTGTCAACAATGATCGTCAGCAGGCAGCAGCTGTCAACAATGATCGTCAGCAGGCAGCAGCTGTCAACGATGATCGTCAGTAGGCAGCAGCTGTCAACAATGATCGTCAGTAGGCAGCAGCTGTCAACAATGATCGTCAGTAGGCAGCAGCTGTCAACAATGATCGTCAGTAGGCAGCAGCTGTCAACAATGATCGTCAGTAGGCAGCAGCTGTCAACAATGATCGTCAGTAGGCAGCAGCTGTCAACAATGATCGTCAGTAGGCAGCAGCTGTCAACAATGATCGTCAGCTGGCAGCAGCTGTCAACAATGATCGTCAGTAGGCAGCAGCTGTCAACAATGATCGTCAGCCGGCAGCAGCTTCAAACAATGATCGTCAGTAGGCAGCAGCTGTCAGCAATGATCGCCAGTAGGCAGCAGCTGTCAACAATGATCGTCAGTAGGCAGCAGCTGTCAACAATGATCGTCAGTAGGCAGCAGCTGTCAACAATGATCGTCAGTAGGCAGCAGCTGTCAACAATGATCGTCAGCTGGCAGCAGCTGTCAACAATGATCGTCAGTAGGCAGCAGCTGTCAACAATGATCGTCAGCCGGCAGCAGCTTCAAACAATGATCGTCAGTAGGCAGCAGCTGTCAGCAATGATCGCCAGTAGGCAGCAGCTGTCAACAATGATCGTCAGTAGGCAGCAGCTGTTAACAATGATCGTCAGCTGGCAGCAGCTGTCAACAATGATCGTCAGCTGGCAGCAGCTGTCAGTAATGATCGTCAGTAGGCAGCAGCTGTCAGTAATGATCGTCAATAGGCAGCAGCTGTCAACAATGATCGTCAGTAGGCAGCAGCTGTCAACAATGATCGTCAGTAGGCAGAAGCTGTCAACAATGATCGGCAGTAGGCAGCAGCTGTCAGCAATGATCGTCAGTAGGTAGCAGCTGTCAGCAACGATCGTCGGTAGGCAGCAGCTGTCAAGAATTATCGTCAGTAGGCAGCAGCTGTCAGCAATGATCGTCAGTAGGCAGCAGCTGTCAACAATGATCGTCAGCCGGCAGCAGCTTCAAACAATGATCGTCAGTAGGCAGCAGCTGTCAGCAATGATCGTCAATAGGCAGCAGCTGTTAACAATGATCGTCAGCTGGCAGCAGCTGTCAACAATGATCGTCAGCTGGCAGCAGCTGTCAGTAATGATCGTCAGTAGGCAGCAGCTGTCAGTAATGATCGTCAATAGGCAGCAGCTGTCAACAATGATCGTCAGTAGGCAGCAGCTGTCAGCAATGATCGTCAGTAGGCAGCAGCTGTCAGCAATGATCGTCAGTAGGCAGCAGCTGTCAGCAATGATCGTCAGTAGGCAGCAGCTGTCAACAATGATCGTCAGTAGGCAGCAGCTGTCAACAATGATCGTCAGTAGGCAGCAGCTGTCAGCAATGATCGTCAGTAGGTAGCAGCTGTCAGCAATGATCGTCGGTAGGCAGCAGCTGTCAAGAATTATCGTCAGTAGGCAGCAGCTGTCAGCAATGATCGTCAGTAGGCAGCAGCTGTCAACAATGATCGTCAGTAGGCAGCAGCTGTCAACAATGAGCATCAGTAGGCACCAGCCGTCAACAATGATCGTCAGCTGGCAGCAGCTGTCAACAATGAGCATCACTAGGCACCAGCCGTCAACAATGATCGTCAGCTGGCAGCAGCTCTCAACAATGAGCATCATTGGCACCAGCCGTCAACAATGATCGCCAGTAGGCAGCAGCTGTCAACAATGATCGTCAGTAGGCAGCAGCTGTCAGTAATGATCGTCAGTAGGCAGCAGCTGTCAACAATGATCGTCAGTAGGCAGCAGCTGTCAACAAAGAGGGTCAGTAGGCAGCAGCTGTCAACAATGATCATCAGTAGGCAGCAGCCGTCAGCAATTATCGTCAGCTGGCAGCAGCTGTAAACAATGATCGTCAGTAGGCAGCAGCTGTCAGCAATGATCGTCAGCTGGCAGCAGCTGTCAACAATGATCGTCAGTAGGCAGCAACTGTCAAGAATGATCGTCAGCTGGCAGCAGCTGTCAACAATGATCGTCAGTAGGCAGCAGCTGTCAGCAATGATCGTCAGCTGGCAGCAGCTGTCAACAATGATCGTCAGTAGGCAGCACCTGTCAACAATGAGCATCACCAGGCAGCAGCTGTCAACAATGATCGTCAGTAGGCAGCAGCTGTTAATAATGATCGTCAGTAGGCAGCAGCTGTCAACAATGATCACCAGTATGCAGCAGCTGTCAACAATGATCGTCAGTAGGCAGCAGCTGTCAACAATGATTATCAGTAGGCAGCAGCTGTCAGCAATGATCGTCAGTAGGCAGCAGCTGTCAACGATGATCGTCAGTAGGCAGCAGCTGTCAACAATGATCGTCAGTAGGCAGCAGCATTCAACAATGATCGTCAGTAGGCAGCAGAAGTCAACAATGATCGTCAGTAGGCAGCAGCTGTCAACAATGATCATCAGTAGGCAGCAGCAGTCAACAATGATCGTCAGTAGGCAGCAGCTGTCAACAATGATCGTCAGTAGGCAGCAGCTGTCAACAATGATCGTCAGTAGGCAGCAGCTGTCAACAATAATCGTCAGTAGGCAGCAGCTGTCAACAATGATTGTCAGCAGGTAGCAGCTGTCAACAATGATTGTCAGCAGGTAGCAGCTGTCAATAATCGACAGTAGGCAGTAGCTGTCAACAATGATCGTCAGTAAGTAGCAACTGTCAACAATGATCGTCAGTAGGCAGCAGCTGTCAACAATGATCGTCAGTAGGCAGCAGCTGTCAACAATGATCGTCAGTAGGCAGCAGCTGTCAACAATGATCGTCAGTAGGCAGCAGCTGTCAGCAATGATCGTCAGTAGGCAGTAGCTGTCAACAATGATCGTCAGTAGGCAGCAGCTGTCAACAATGATCGTCAGTAGGCAGCAGCAGTCAATAATGATCGTCAGTAGGCAGCAGCTGTCAACAATGATCGTCAGTAGGCAGCAGCTGTCAACAATGATCGTCAGTAGGCAGCAGCAGTCAACAATGATCGCCAGTAGGCAGCAGCTGTCAACAATGATCGTCAGTAGGCAGCAGCTGTCAACAATGATCGTCAGTAGGCAGCAACTGTCAACAATGATCGTCAGTAGGCAGCAGCTGTCAACAATGATCGTCAGTAGGCAGCTGCTGTCAACAATGATTGTCAGTAGGCAGCTGCTGTCAACAATGATCGTCAGTAGGCAGCAGCTGTCAACAATGATCGTCAGCAGGCAGCAGCTGTCAACAATGATCGTCAGCAGGCAGCAGCTGTCAACAATGATCGTCAGTAGGCAGCAGCAGTCAACAATGATCGTCAGCAGGCAGCAGCTGTCAACAATGATCGTCAGTAGGCAGCAGCTGTCAACAATGATCGTCAGCAGGCAGCAGCTGTCAACAATGATCGTCAGCAGGCAGCAGCTGTCAACAATGATCGTCAGTAGGCAGCAGCTGTCAACAATGATCGTCAGCAGGCAGCAGCTGTCAACAATGATCGTCAGCAGGCAGAAGCTGTCAACAATGATCGTCAGTAGGCAGCAGCTGTCAACAATGATCGTCAGTAGGCAGCAGCTGTCAACAATGATCGTCAGCAGGCAGCAGCTGTCAACAATGACCGTCAGCAGGCAGCAGCTGTCAACAATGATCGTCAGTAGGCAGCAGCTGTCAACAATGATCGTCAGTAGGCAGCAGCTGTCAACAATGATCGTCAGCAGGCAGCAGCTGTCAACAATGATCGTCAGCAGGCAGCAGCTGCCAACAATGATCGTCAGTAGGCAGCAGCTGTCAACAATGATCGTCAGCAGGCAGCAGCTGTCAACAATGATCGTCAGTAGGCAGCAGCTGTCAACAATGATCGTCAGCAGGCAGCAGCTGTCAACAATGATCGTCAGTAGGCAGCAGCTGCCAACAATGATCGTCAGCAGGCATCAGCTGTCAACAATGATCGTCAGCAGCTGTCAACAATGATCGTCAGCAGGCAGCAGCTGTCAACAATGATCGTCAGCAGGCAGCAGCTGTCAACAATGATCGTCAGCAAGCAGCAGCTGTCAACAATGATCGTCAGCAGGCAGCAGCTGTCAACAATGATCGTCAGTAGGCAGCAGCTGTCAACAATGATCGTCAGCAGGCAGCAGCTGTCAACAATGATCGTCAGCAGGCAGCAGCTGTCAACAATGATCGTCAGCAGGCAGCAGCTGTCAACAATGATCGTCAGCAGGCAGCAGTTGTCAACAATGATCGTCAGCAGGCAGCAGCTGTCAACAATGATCGTCAGTAGGCAGCAGCTGTCAGCAATGATCGTCAGCAGGCAGCAGCTGTCAACAATGATCGTCAGCAGGCAGCAGTCAACAATGATCGTCAGTAGGCAGCAGCTGTCAGCAATGATCGTCAGTAGGCAGCAGCTGTCAACAATGATCGTCAGTAGGCAGCAGCTGTCAACAATGATCGTCAGTAGGCAGCAGCTGTCAACAATGATCGTCAGTAGGCAGCAGCTGTCAACAATGATCGTTAGCAGGCAGCAGCTGTCAACAATGATCGTCAGTAGGCAGCAGCTGTCAACAATGATCGTCAGTAGGCAGCAGCTGTCAACAATGATCGTCAGTAGGCAGCAGCTGTCAACAATGATCGTCAGTAGGCAGCAGCTGTCAACAATGATCGTCAGTAGGCAGCAGCTGTCAACAATGATCGTCAGCAGGCAGCAGCTGTCAACAATGATCGTCAGTAGGCAGCAGCTGTCAACAATGATCGCCAGTAGGCAGCAGCTGTCAACAATGATCGTCAGTAGGCAGCAGCTGTCAACAATGATCGTCAGTAGGCAGCAGCTGTCAACAATTATCGTCAGTAGGCAGCAGCTGTCAAAAATGATCGCCAGTAGGCAGCAGCTGTCAACAATGATCGTCAGTAGGCAGCAGCTGTCAACAATGATCGTCAGTAGGCAGCAGCTGTCAACAATGATCGTCAGTAGGCAGCAGCTGTCAACAATGATCGTCAGTAGGCAGCAGCTGTCAACAATGATCGTCAGTAGGCAGCAGCTGTCAACAATGATCGTAAGTAGGCAGCAGCTGTCAACAATGATCGTCAGTAGGCAGCAGCTGTCAACAATGATCGTCAGTAGGCAGCAGCTGTCAACAATGATCGTCAGTAGGCAGCAGCTGTCAACAAGTTAAAGTGAAATTTCAGCAACTACAACTTCAACATGCCAGTGTTGCAAATTAATACACAAATATTGCAAAGAACCTGGATGTGTACGACTTACATGTGATAACCTCCCTATCTCAGTACTATGCTGCCGCACACGTGATAACCTCCCTATCTCAGTACTATGCTGCCGCACATGTGATAACCTCCCTATCTCAGTACTATGCTGCCGCACACGTGATAACCTCCCTATCTCAGTACTATGCTGCCGCACACGTGATAACCTCCCTATCTCAGTACTATGCTGCCGCACACGTGATAACCTCCCTATCTCAGTACTATGCTGCCGCACACGTGATAACCTCCCTATCTCAGTACTATGCTGCCGCACATGTGATAACCTCCCTATCTCAGTACTATGCTGCCGCACACGTGATAACCTCCCTATCTCAGTACTATGCTGCCGCACACGTGATAACCTCCCTATCTCAGTACTATGCTGCCTCACATGTGATAACCTCCCTATCTCAGTACTATGCTGCCTCACATGTGATAACCTCCCTATCTCAGTACTATGCTGCCGCACATGTGATAACCTCCCTATCTCAGTACTATGCTGCCGCACACGTGATAACCTCCCTATCTCAGTACTATGCTGCCGCACATGTGATAACCTCCCTATCTCAGTACTATGCTGCCGCACACGTGATAACCTCCTTATCTCAGTACTATGCTGCCGCACACGTGATAACCTCCCTATCTCAGTACTATGCTGCCGCACACGTGATAACCTCCCTATCTCAGTACTATGCTGCCGCACACGTGATAACCTCCCTATCTCAGTACTATGCTGCCGCACATGTGATAACCTCCCTATCTCAGTACTATGCTGCCGCACACGTGATAACCTCCCTATCTCAGTACTATGCTGCCGCACACGTGATAACCTCCCTATCTCAGTACTATGCTGCCTCACATGTGATAACCTCCCTATCTCAGTACTATGCTGCCTCACATGTGATAACCTCCCTATCTCAGTACTATGCTGCCGCACATGTGATAACCTCCCTATCTCAGTACTATGCTGCCGCACACGTGATAACCTCCCTATCTCAGTACTATGCTGCCGCACATGCGATAACCTCCCTATCTCAGTACTATGCTGCCGCACACGTGATGACCTCCCTATCTCAGTACTATGCTGCCGCACATGTGATAACCTCCCTATCTCAGTACTATGCTTCCGCACACGTGATAACCTCCCTATCTCAGTATTATGCTGCTGCACATGTGATAACCTCCCTATCTCAGTACAATGCTGCCGCACACGTGATAACCTCCCTATCTCAGTACTATGCTGCCGCACATGTGATAACCTCCCTATCTCAGTACTATGCTGCCTCACATGTGATAACCTCCCTATCTCAGTACTATGCTGCCGCACACGTGATAACCTCCCTATCTCAGTACTATGCTGCCGCACATGTGATAACCTCCCTATCTCAGTACGATGCTGCTGCACACGTGATAACCTCCCTATCTCAGTACTATGCTGCCGCACACGTGATAACCTCCCTATCTCAGTACTATGCCGCCGCACACGTGATAACCTCCCTATCTCAGTACTATGCTGCCGAACACGTGATAACCTCCCTATCTCTACTATGCTGCCGCACATGTGATAACCTCCCTATCTCAGTACTATGCTTTCGCACACGTGATAACCTCCCTATCTCAGTACTATGCTGCCGCACACGTGATAACCTCCCTATCTCAGTACTATGCTGCCTCACATGTGATAACCTCCCTATCTCAGTACTATGCTGCCTCACATGTGATAACCTCCCTATCTCAGTATTATGCTGCAGCACATGTGATAAAATCCCTATCTCAGTACTATGCTGCCACACACGTGATAACCTCCCTATCTCAGTACTATGCTGCCGCACATGTGATAACCTCCCTATCTCAGTACTATGCTGCCGCACACGTGATAACCTCCCTATCTCAGTACTATGCTGCCGCACATGTGATAACCTCCCTATCTCAGTACTATGCTTCCGCACACGTGATAACCTCCCTATCTCAGTACTATGCTGCTGCACATGTGATAACCTCCCTATCTCAGTACAATGCTGCCGTACACGTGATAACCTCCCTATCTCAGTACTATGCTGTCGCACATGTGATAACCTCCCTATCTCAGTACTATGCTGCCTCACATGTGATAACCTCCCTATCTCAGTACTATGCTGCCGCACATGTGATAACCTCCCTATCTCAGTACTATGCTGCGGCACATGTGAACCTCCCTATCTCAGTACTATGCTGCCTCACATGTGATAACCTCCCTATCTCAGTACTAAGCTGACGCACATGTGATAACCTCCCTATCTCAGTACTATGCTGCCTCATATGTGATAACCTCCCTATCTCACTACTATGCTGCCTCACATGTGAAAACCTCCCTATCTCACTACTATGCTGCCTCACATGTGATAACTTCCCTATCTCACTACTATGCTGCCGCATATGTGATAACTTCCCTATCTCACTACTATGGTGCCTCACATGTGATAACTTCCCTATCTCATTACTATGCTGCCTCACATATGATAACATCCCTATCTCACTACCATGCTGCCGCACATGTGATAACTTCCCTATCTCACTACTATGTTGCCTCACATGTGACAACTTCCCTATCTCACTACTATGCTGCCGCACATGTGATAACCTCCCTATCTCAGTACTATGCTGCCTCACATGTGATAACCTCCCTATCTCAGTACTACGCTGCCGCACATGAGATAACCTCCCTATTTCAGTACTATGCTGCCGCACATGTGATAACCTCCCTATCTCAGTACTATGCTGCCGCACATGTGATAACCTCCCTATCTCACTACTATGCTGCCTCACATGTGATAACCTCCCTATCTCACTACTATGTTGCCTCACATGTGATAACTTCCCAATCTCACTACTATGCTGCCGCATATGTGATAACTTCCCTATCTCACTACTATGCTGCCTCACATGTGATAACTTCCCTATCTCATTACTATGCTGCCTCACATGTGATAACCTCCCTATCTCACTACTATGCTGCCGCACATGTGATAACTTCCCTATCTCACTACTATGCTGCCTCACATGTGATAACTTCCCTATCTCACTACTATGCTGCCGCACATGTGATAACCTCCCTATCTCACAACTATGCTGCCTCACATGTGATAACCTCCCTATCTCAGTACTATTCTGCCGCACATGTGATAACCTCCCTATCTCAGTACTATGCTGCCACACATGTGATAACCTCCCTATCTCAGTACTATGCTGCCGCACATGTGATAACCTCCCTATCTCAGGACTATGCTGCCGCACATGTGATAACCTCACTATCTCAGTACTATGATGCCGCACATGTGATAACCTACCTATCTCAGTACTATGCTGCCTCACATGTGATAACCTCCCTATCTCAGTACTATGCTGCCTCACATGTGATAACCTCCCTATCTCACGACTATGCTGCCTCACATGCGATAACCTCCCTATCTCACTACTATGCTGCCTCACATGTGATAACCTCCCTATCTCACTACTATGCTGCCTCACATGTGATAACTTCCCTATCTCAGTACTATGCTGCAGCACATGTGATAACTTCCCTATCTCACCACTATGCTGCCTCACATGTGATAACTTCCCTATCTCACTACTATGCTGCCTCACATGTGATAACCTCCCTATCTCACTACTATGCTGCCTCACATGTGATAACCTCCCTATCTCACTACTATGCTGCCTCACATGTGATAACTTCTCTATCTCACTACCATGCTGCCGCACATGTGATAACCTCCCTATGTCAGTACTATGCTGCCTCACATGTGATAACTTCCCTATCTCACTACTATGCTGCCGCACATGTGATAACCTCCCTATCTCACTACTATGCTGCCTCACATGTGATAACTTCCCTATCTCTACTATGCTGCCGCAAATGTGATAACTTCCCTATCTCACTACTATGCTGCCTCGCATGTGATAACTTCCCTATCTCACTACTATGCTGCCACACTTGTGATAACCTCCCTATCTCACTACTATGCTGCCGCACTTGTGATAACTTCCCTATCTCACTACTATGCTGCCGGACATGTGATAACCTCCCTATCCCACTACTATGCTGCCGCACATGTGATAACTTCCCTATCTCACTACTATGCTTCCGCACATGTGATAACCTCCCTATTTCACTACTATGCTGCCGCACATGTGATAACTTCCGTATCTCACTACTATGCTGCCGCACATGTGATAACCTCCCTATCTCAGTACTATGATGCCGCACATGTGATAACCTCCCTATCTCAGTACTATGCTGCCTCACATGTGATAACCTCCCTATCTCAGTACTATGCTGCCTCACATGTGATAACCTCCCTATCTCACTACTATGCTGCCTCACATGCGATAACCTCCCTATCTCACTACTATGCTGCCTCACATGTGATAACCTCCCTATCTCAGTACTATGCTGCCTCACATGTGATAACTTCCCTATCTCACTACTATGCTGCCGCACATGTGATAACTTCCCTATCTCACCACTATGCTGCCTCACATGTGATAACTTCCCTATCTCACTACTATGCTGCCTCACATGTGATAACCTCCATATCTCACTACTATGCTGCCTCACATGTGATAACCTCCCTATCTCACTACTATGCTGCCTCACATGTGATAACTTCTCTATCTCACTACTATGCTGCCGCACATGTGATAACCTCCATATGTCAGTACTATGCTGCCTCACATGTGATAACTTCCCTATCTCACTACTATGCTGCCGCACATGTGATAACCTCCTTATCTCACTACTATGCTGCCTCACATGTGATAACTTCCCTATCTCAATACTATGCTGCCGCACATGTGATAACTTCCGTATCTCACTACAATGCTGCCTCGCATGTGATAACTTCCCTATCTCACTACTATGCTGCCGCACTTGTGATAACCTCCCTATCTCACTACTATGCTGCCGCACATGTGATAACTTCCCTATCTCACTACTGTGCTGCCGGACATGTGATAACCTCCCTATCCCACTACTATGCTGCCGCACATGTGATAACTTCCCTATCTCACTACTATGCTGACGCACATGTGATAACCTCCCTATCTCACTACTATGCTGCCGCACATGTGATAACTTCCCTATCTCACTACTATGCTGCCGCACATGTGATAACCTCCCTATCTCACTACTATGCTGCCGCACATGTGATAACCTCCCTATCTCAGTACTATGCTGCCGCACACGTGATAACCTCCTTACCTCACTACTATGCTGCCGCACATGTGATAACCTCCCTATCTCACTAATATGCTGCCTCACATGTGATAACCTCCCTATCTCACTAATATGCTGCCTCACATGTGATAACCTCCCTATCTCACTAATATGCTGCCTCACATGTGATAACCTCCCTATCTCACTACTATCCTGCCTCACATGTGATAACCTCCCTATCTCACTACTGTGCTGCCTCATATGTGATAACCTCCCTATCTTGCTACTATGCTGCCTCACATGGGATAACCTCCCTATGTCAATACTATGCTGCCTCACATGTGATAACCTCCCTATCTCGCTACTATGCTGCCGCACATGGGATAACCTCCCTATCTCACTAGCATGCTGCCTCACATGTGATAACCTATCTCACTAGCATGCTGCCTCACATGTGATAACCTCCTTATCTCACTACTATGCTGCCGCACATGTGATAACCTCCCTATCTCATTACTATGCTGCATCACATGTGGGAACTTCCCTATTTCGCTGCTATGTTTCCGAACATATGATAACTTCGCTATCTCACTACTATGCTGCCTCACATGTGAAAACCTCCCTATCTCACTAATATGCTGCCTCACAAGTGATAACCTCACTATCTTACTACTATGCTGCCTCACATGTGATAACCTCCCTATCTCTCTACTATGCTGCCGCATATGTGATAACCTCCCTATCTCACTACTAAGCTGCATCACATGTGATAACCTCCATATCTCACTACTATGCTCCCGAACATGTGATAACATCCCTATCTCAATCCTATGCTGCCTCACATGTGATAACCTCCCTATTTCACTACTATGCTGCCTCACATGTGATAACCTATCACACTACTATGCTGCCTCATATGTGGTACCCTCCCTATCTCACTACTATGCTGCCTCACATGTGATATCCTCCGTATCTCATTACAATGCTGCCTCACTTGTGATAACCTCCCTATCTCGCTACTATGCTTCAGCATATGTGATAACCCCCTATCTCACTCGTAAGCTGCCGCACTTGTGATAACCTCCCAATCTCACTACTATGCTGCCTCACTTGAGATAACCTCCCTGTCTCACTACTATGCTGCCAAACATGTGATAACTTCCCTATCTCACTACTATGCTGCGTATCTTGTGATAACCTCCCTATCTCACTACTATGCTGCCTCACTTCCGATAACGTCCCTATCTCAGTACTATGCTGCCTCACATGTGATAACCTCCCTATCTCACTACTATGCTGCCTCACATGCGATAACCTCCCTATCTCACTACTATGCTGCCTCACATGTGATAACCTCCCTATCTCACTACTATGCTGCCGCACATGTGGTAACTTCCCTATCTCACCACTATGCTGCCTCACATGTGATAACTTCCCTATCTCACTACTATGCTGCCTCACATGTGATAACCTCCCTATCTCACTACTATGCTGCGTCACATGTGATAACCTCCCTATCTCACTACTATGCTGCCTCACATGTGATAACTTCCCTATCTCACTACTATGCTGCCGCACATGTGATAACCTCCCTATGTCAGTACTATGCTGCCTCACATGTGATAACTTCCCTATCTCACTACTATGCTGCCGCACATGTGATAACCTCCCTATCTCACTACTATGCTGCCTCACATGTGATAACTTCCCTATCTCAATACTATGCTGCTGCACATGTGATAACTTCCCTATCTCACTACTATGCTGCCTCGCATGTGATAACTTCCCTATCTCACTACTATGCTGCCGCACTTGTGATAACCTCCCTATCTCACTACTATGCTGCCGCACATGTGATAACTTCCTTATCTCACTACTATGCTGCCGGACATGTGATAACCTTCCTATCCCACTACTATGCTGCCGCACATGTGAAAACTTCCCTATCTCACTACTATGCTGCCGCACATGTGATAACCTCTCTATCTCACTACTATGCTGCCGCACATGTGATAACTTCCCTATCTCACTACTATGCTGCCGCACATGTGATAACCTCCCTATCTCAGTACTATGCTGCCGCACACGTGATAACCTCCTTATCTCACTACTATGCTGCCGCACATGTGATAACCTCCCTATCTCACTAATATGCTGCCTCACATGTGATAACCTCCCTATCTCACTAATATGCTGCCTCACATGTGATAACCTCCCTATCTCACTAATATGCTGCCTCACATGTGATAACCTCCCTATTTCACTACTATCCTGCCTCACATGTGATAACCTACCTATCTCACTACTATGCTGCCTTATATGTGATAACCTCCCTATCTTGCTACTTTGGTGCCTCACATGGGATAACCTCCCTATCTCAATACTATGCTGCCTCACATGTGATAACCTCCCTATCTCGCTACTATGCTGCCGCACATGGGATAACCTCCCTATCTCACCAGCATGCTGCCTCACATGTGATAACCTATCTCACTAGCATGCTGCCTCACATGTGATAACCTCCATATCTCACTACTATGCTGCAGCACATGTGATAACCTCTCTATCTCACTACTATGCTGCATCATATGTGGGAACTTCCGTATTTCGCTACTATGTTTCCGCACATATGATAACTTCGCTATCTCACTACTATGCTGCCTCACATGTGAAAACCTCCCTATCTCACTAATATGCTGCCTCACAAGTGATAACCTCACTATCTTACTACTATGCTGCCTCACATGTGATAACCTCCCTATCTCTCTACTATGCTGCCGCATATGTGATAACCTCCCTATCTCACTACTAAGCTGCATCACATGTGATAACCTCCCTATCTCACTACTATGCTCCCGAACATGTGATAACATCCCTATCTCAATCCTATGCTGCCTCACATGTGATAACCTCCCTATTTCACTACTATGCTGCCTCACATGTGATAACCTATCACACTACTATGCTGCCTCATATGTGGTAACCTCCCTATCTCACTACTATGCTGCCTCACATGTGATATCCTCCGTATCTCATTACAATGCTGCCTCACTTGTGATAACCTCCCTATCTCGCTACTATGCTTCAGCATATGTGATAACCCCCTATCTCACTCGTAAGCTGCCGCACTTGTGATAACCTCCCAATCTCACTACTATGCTGCCTCACTTGAGATAACCTCCCTGTCTCACTACTATGCTGCCAAACATGTCATAACTTCCCTATCTCACTACTATGCCGCGTATCTTGTGATAACCTCCCTATCTCACTACTATGCTGCCTCACTTCCGATAACGTCCCTATCTCAGTACTATGCTGCCTCACATGTGATAACCTCCCTATCTCAGTACTATGCTGCCTCACATGTGATAACCTCCCTATCTCACTACTATGCTGCCTCACATGCGATAACCTCCCTATCTCACTACTATGCTGCCTCACATGTGATAACCTCCCTATCTCACTACTATGCTGCCGCACATGTGATAACTTCCCTATCTCACCACTATGCTGCCTCACATGTGATAACTTCCCTATCTCACTACTATGCTGCCTCACATGTGATAACCTCCCTATCTCACTACTATGCTGCCTCACATGTGATAACCTCCCTATCTCACTACTATGCTGCCTCACATGTGATAACTTCCCTATCTCACTACTATGCTGCCGCACATGTGATAACCTCCCTATGTCAGTACTATGCTGCCTCACATGTGATAACTTCCCTATCTCACTACTATGCTGCCGCACATGTGATAACCTCCCTATCTCACTACTATGCTGCCTCACATGTGATAACTTCCCTATCTCAATACTATGCTGCAGCACATGTGGTAACTTCCCTATCTCACTACTATGCTGCCTCGCATGTGATAACTTCCCTATCTCACTACTATGCTGCCGCACTTGTGATAACCTCCCTATCTCACTACTATGCTGCCGCACATGTGATAACTTCCTTATCTCACTACTATGCTGCCGGACATGTGATAACCTCCCTATCCCACTACTATGCTGCCGCACATGTGATAACTTCCCTATCTCACTACTATGCTGCCGCACATGTGATAACCTCCCTATCTCACTACTATGCTGCCGCACATGTGATAACTTCCCTATCTCACTACTATGCTGCCGCACATGTGATAACCTCCCTATCTCAGTACTATGCTGCCGCACACGTGATAACCTCCTTATCTCACTACTATGCTGTCGCACATGTGATAACCTCCCTATCTCACTAATATGCTGCCTCACATGTGATAACCTCCCTATCTCACTAATATGCTGCCTCACATGTGATAACCTCCCTATCTCACTAATATGCTGCCTCACATGTGATAACCTCCCTATCTCACTACTATCCTGCCTCACATGTGATAACCTACCTATCTCACTACTATGCTGCCTTATATGTGATAACCTCCCTATCTTGCTACTTTGGTGCCTCACATGGGATAACCTCCCTATCTCAATACTATGCTGCCTCACATGTGATAACCTCCCTATCTCGCTACTATGCTGCCGCACATGGGATAACCTCCCTATCTCACTAGCATGCTGCCTCACATGTGATAACCTATCTCACTAGCATGCTGCCTCACATGTGATAACCTCCATATCTCACTACTATGATGCCGCACATGTGATAACCTCCCTATCTCACTACTATGCTGCATCACATGTGGGAACTTCCGTATTTCGCTACTATGTTTCCGCACATATGATAACTTCGCTATCTCACTACCATGCTGCCTCAAAGGTGATAACCTCCCTATGTCACTAATATGCTGCCTTACATGTGATAACCTCACTATCTTACTACTATGCTGCCTCACATGTGATAACCTCCCTATCTCTCTACTATGCTGCCGCATATGTGATAACCTCCCTATCTCACTACTAAGCTGCATCACATGTGAAAACCTCCCTATCTCACTACTATGCTCCCGCACATGTGATAACATCCCTATCTCAATCCTCTGCTGCCTCACATGTGATAACCTCCCTATCTCACTACTATGCTGCCTCACATGTGATAACCTATCTCACTACTATGCTGCCTCATATGTGGCAACCTCCCTATCTCACTACTATGCTGCCTCACATGTGATATCCTCCGTATCTCATTACAATGCTGCCTCACTTGTGAAAACCTCCCTATCTCGCTACTATGCTTCAGCATATGTGATAACCCCCTATCTCACTCCTAAGCTGCCGCACTTGTGATAACCTCCCAATCTCACTACTATGCTGCCTCACTTGAGATAACCTCCCTGTCTCACTACTATGCTGCCAAACATGTGATAACTTCCCTATCTCACTACTATGCTGCGTATCTTGTGATAACCTCCCTATCTCACTACTATGCTGCCTCACTTCCGATAACGTCCCTATCTCAGTACTATGCTGCCTCACATGTGATAACCTCCCTATCTCAGTACTATGCTGCCTCACATGCGATAACCTCCCTATCTCACTACTATGCTGCCTCACATGTGATAACCTCCCTATCTCACTACTATGCTGCCTCACATGTGATAACTTCCCTATCTCACTACTATGCTGCCGCACATGTGATAACCTCCCTATCTCACTACTATGCTGCCTCACATGTGATAACTTCCCTATCTCACTACTATGCTGCCGCACATGTGATAACCTCCCTATGTCAGTACTATGCTGCCTCACATGTTATAACCTCCCTATCTCACTACTATGCTGCCTCACATGTGAAAACCTCCCTATCTCACAACTATGTTGCCTCACATCTGATAACCTCCCTATCTCACTACTATGCTGCCTCACTTGTGATAACCTCCCTGTCTCGCAACTATGCTGCCTCTCTTGTGACAACCTCCCTATCTCACTACTATGCTGCCTCACTTGTTATAACCTCCCTATCTCACTACTATGCTGCCTAACATGTGAAAACCTCCCTATCTCACTACTATGCTGCCTCACTTGTGATAACCTCCCTGTCTCGCAACTATGCTGCCTCTCTTGTGATAATCTCCCTGTCTCACTCATATGCTGCCTCACATGTGATAACCTCCCTATCTCACTACTATGCTGCCTCACATGTGATAACCCCCATCTCACAACTATGCTGCCTCTCTTGTGATAACCTCCCTATCTCACTACTATGCTGCTGCACATGTGATAACCTCCCTATCTCAGTACTATGCTGCTGCACACGTGATAACCCCCATCTCACAACTATGCTGCCTCTCTTGTGATAACCTCCCTATCTCACTATGCTGCCTCACTTGTGATAACCTCCCTATCTCACTCCTATTCTGCCTCACTTGTGATAACCTCCCTATCTCACTACTAAGCTGTCTCACTTGTTATAACCTCCCTATCTCACTATTATGCTGACTCACATGTGAAAACCTTCCTATCTCAGTACTATGCTGCCTCACATGTGATAACCTCACAATCTCACTACTATGCTGCCTCACTTGTGATTACCTCCGTATCTCACTACTATGCTGCCTCACATGTGATAACCTCTTTATCTCACTACTATTCTGCCTCACATGTGATAACCTCCATATCTCACTACTATGTTGCCTCACTTGTGATAACCTCACAATCTCACTACTATGCTGCCTCACTTGTGATAACCTCCCTATCTCACTACTATGCTGCCTCACATGTGATAACCTCCCTATCTCACTACTATGCTGCCTCACATGTGATAACCTCACAATCTCACTACTATGCTGCCTCACTTGTGATAACCTCCCTATCTCACTACTATGCTGCCTCACATGTGATAACCTCCCTATCTGACTACTATTCTGCCTCACATGTGATAACCTCAATATCTCACTACTATGTTGCCTCACTTGTGATAACCTCCCTATCTCACTTCTATGCTGCCTCATTTGTGATAACCTCCCTATCTCACTACTATGCTCAAGGACATGTGCTAACCTCCCTATCTCACTTTTATGCTGCCTCACTTGTTATAACCTCCCTATCTCACTACTATGCTGCCTCACATGTGAAAACCTCCCTATCTCACTACTATGCTCCCACACTTGTGATAACCTCCCTATCTCAATACTATGCTGCCTGACTTGTGATAACCTCCCTATCTCACTACTATGCTGCCGCACATGGGATAACTTCCCTATCTCACTAGCATGCTGCCTCGCATGTGATAACCTATCTCACTAGCATGCTGCCTCACATGTGATAACCTCCTTATCTCACTACTATGATGCCGCACATGTGATAAGCTCCCTATCTCACTACTATGCTGCCTCACATGTGATAACCTCCCTATCACTAATATGCTGCCTCACATGTGATAACCTCACTATCTTACTACTATGCTGCCTCACATGTGATAACCTCCCTATCTCTCTACTATGCTGCCGCATATGTGATAACCTCCCTATCTCACTACTAAGCTGCGTCACATGTGATAACCTCCCTATCTCACTACTATGCTCAAGGACATGTGCTAACCTCCCAATCTCACTACTGTGCTGCCTCTCTTGTTATAACCTCCCTATCTCACTACTATGCTGCCTCACATGTGATAACCTATCTCACTACTATGCTGCCTCATATGTGGTAACCTCCCTGTCTCACTACTATGCTGCCTCACATGTGATATCCTACGTATCTCATTACAATGCTGCCTCACTTGTGATAACCTCCATATCTCGCTACTATGCTTCAGCATATGTGATAACCCACTATCTCACTCCTAAGCTGCCGCACTTGTGATAACCT
>NC_091292.1:69898053-70088167 GCF_038502225.1 Cherax quadricarinatus
TGATAGTTACACAGTGGTAACACCAGCAGTGTGCTGCTACATGATAGTTACACAGTGGTAACACCAGCAGTGTGCTGCTACATGATAGTTACACAGTGGTAACTCCAGCAGTATGCTGCAACATGATAGTTACACAGTGGTAACACCTGCAGTATGCTGCAACATGATAGTTACACAGTGGTAACACCAGCAGTGTGCTGCAACATGATAGTTACACAGTTGTAACACCAGCAGTATGCTGCTACATGATAGTTACACAGTGGTAACACCAGCAGTGTGCTGCAGCATGATAGTTACACAGTGGTAACACCAGCAGTGTGCTGCAGCATGATAGTTACACAGTGGTAACACCAGCAGTATGCTGCTACATGATAGTTACACAGTGGTAACACCAGCAGTGTGCTGCAGCATGATAGTTACACAGTGGTAACACCAGCAGTGTGATGTCACATGACAGTTACACAGTGCTAACAAACATTAGTTATGTTTTGATGTATTCAATCAAGGTAGAGGAAGAATTAATTACATCTAGTGAGGTATTATGTCATCCTGAGCTCTGAAACTACACTAAGTTGTGGAGGATATCGTCAAGTATTCCAGTAAAGGGTAAGAATCAAGTGCAGCTCCAGCACACCTATAGTTAATATTACTTGGGAATTACCATCTATCAGGATGAGTGAAGAAGTGGTGGTTGATGGTGGGGAAGGAAGTGTGACTGGTGGGGAAGGAATGGTGTGACTCGTGGGTAAGGAATAGTGTGACTGGTGGGTAAGGAATAGTGTGACTAGTGGGGAAGGAATAGTGTGACTGGTTGGTAAGGTAACAAAAAAGGCACAATACCGTGACTGGAACGATACACAAATAACCCGCACAGAGAAGAGAGGAGCTTACGACGACGTTCCGGTCCGACTTGGACCATTTACAAAGTCACACTAACCAGAAGTGGAGCAGTACGGCTACATATAGGCAGGAAGTAGTGGTGGTAGTAGTAATAGTAGTGGTAGTAATAGTAGTGGTAGTAGTAGTAGTAGTAGTAGTAGTAGTAGTAGTAGTACTAGTACTAGTAGTAGTAGTAGTAGTAGTGGTGGGGAACTAAGGAGGAAGAGCCAGTCAAATATAAAGAAAGGGGAGCACTGCAAGGGAGCTAGGTGCCCATAGAGGGAGAGCAAGCGTACAGAGGTGGGGGAAAGGGGAAGTGATGAAATAAATAATGAAGGAACAGAAACACGCGACAGAAGAAAGACAAAAAAGGAAAGAGGAAAGGAGAAGAGGGAGAAGAAGAAAAAATGAGTAATCAGGTTAAGTCACGGGTGTTCTGAAGTTTGGAGCATTTTACAATGTAGTGGGAGAGGAAGGCATCTACAGAGACGAAGCCACGACTAAGATTCATACAAGGAAAGTTGTGTATTAGAGAGGATTCAACAAGACGGCGACTGTTAAAGTTGGAAGTAGGGAAGACAGTTTTAGCAGAAGACCAGTCTATAGGATGGCTGTGATCTCTGACGTGACAGAAAAGAGCATTGTTAGTGTCGGCAAGCCTAACACTATTTTTGTGCTCCCTAAGTGTGTCAGAAAGAGATCGGCCAGTTTCTCCAAAGTATTGAAGAGGACAGTGTGACTGGTGAGTAAGTAATAGTGCGACTGGTGGGGAAGGAATAGTGTGACTGGTGGGGAAGGAACAGTGTGACTGGTGGGTAATAGTGTGACTGGTGGGGAAGGAATAGTGTGACTGTTGGGGAAGGAACAGTGTGACTGCTGGGGAAGGAATAGTGTGACTGGTGGGTAAGGAACAGTGTGACTGGTGGGGAAAACGCAGTGTGACTGCTGGGGAAGGAACAGTGTGATTGGTGGGTAAGGAGCAGTGTGACTGGTGGGGAAGGAACAGTGTGACTGGTGGGGAAATAGCAGTGTGACTGGTGGGAAAGGAACAGTGTGACTAGTGGGTAAGGAGCAGTGTGACTGGAGGGTAAGGAGATGTGTGACTGGTGGGGAAGGAACAGTGTGACTGGTGGGGAAGGAACAGTGAGACTGGTGTGTAAGGAACAGTGTGACTGGTGGGGAAGGAACAGTGTGACTGGTGGGGAAGGAACAGTGTGACTGGTGTGCAAGGAACAGTGTGACTGGTGGGTAAGGAACAGTGTGACTGGTGGGTAAGGAACATTGTGACTGGTGGGGAAGGAACAGTGTGACTGGTGGGGAAGGAACAGTGTGACTGGTGTGAAAGGAACAGTGTGACTGGTGGGGAAGGAACAGTGTGACTGATAGAGAAGGAACAGTGTGACTGGTGGGGAAGGAACAGTGTGACTGGTGGGAAAGGAGCAGTGTGACTGGAGGGTAAGGAGATGTGTGACTGGTGGGGAAGGAACAGTGTGACTGGTGGGGAAGGAACAGTGAGACTGGTGTGTAAGGAACAGTGTGACTGGTGGGGAAGGAACAGTGAGACTGGTGGGTGAGGAGCAGTGTGAGTGGTGGGGAAGGAACAGTGTGACTGGTGGGTAAGGAACATTGTGACTGGTGGGGAAGGAACAGTGTGACTGGTGGGGAAGGAACAGTGTGACTGGAGTGCAAGGAACAGTGTGACTGGTGGGTAAGGAACAGTGTGACTGGTGGGTAAGGAACATTGTGACTGGTGGGGAAGGAACAGTGTGACTGGTGGGGAAGGAACAGTGTGACTGGTGTGAAAGGAACAGTGTGACTGGTGGGGAAGGAACAGTGTGACTGATAGAGAAGGAACAGTGTGACTGGTGGGGAAGGAACAGTGTGACTGGTGGGAAAGGAACAGTGTGACTGGTGGGGAAGGAACAGTGTGACTGATAGAGAAGGAACAGTGTGACTGGTGGGGAAGGAACAGTGTGACTGGTAGTGAAGGAACAGTGTGACTGATAGGGAAGGAACAGTGAGACTGGTGGGAAAGGAACAGTGTGACTCATGGGGAGGGAGCAGTGTGACTGATGGGAAAGGAACAGTGACTGATGGGGAAGGAACAATGTGATTGTTGGGGAAGGAACAGTGAGACTGGTGGGAAAGGAACAATGTGACTGATGGGGAGGGAGCAGTGTGACTGATGGGAAAGGAACAGTGACTGATGGGGAAGGAACAATGTGATTGTTGGGGAAGGAACAGTGTGACTGATGGGGAAGGGACAGTGTGACTGGTGGGGAAGGAGCAGTGTGACTGGTGGGTAAGGAACAGTGTGACTGGTGGGGAAGGAACAGTGTGACTGGTGGGGAAGGAACAGTGAGACTGGTGGGGAAGGAACAGTGAGACTGGTGGGTGAGGAGCAGTGTGAGTGGTGGGGAAGGAACAGTGTGACTAGTGGGTAAGGAACAGTGTGACTGGTGGGGAAGGAACAGTGAGACTGGTGGGTGAGGAGCAGTGTGACTGGTGGGGAAAAAACAGTGTGACTGGTGGGGAAGGAACAGTGTGACTGGTGGGGAAGGAACAGTGTGACTGGTGGGTAAGGAACAGTGTGACTGGTGGGGAAGGAACAGTGTGACTGGTGGGGAAGGAACAGTGTGACTGGTGGGGAAGGAACAGTGTGACTGGTGGGTAAGGAACAGTGTGACTGGTGGGGAAGGAACAGTGTGACTGGTGGGGAAGGAACAGTGTGACTGGTGGGGAAGGAACAGTGTGACTGATAGAGAAGGAACAGTGTGACTGGTGGGAAAGGAACAGTGTGACTGATAGAGAAGGAACAGTGTGACTGGTGGGAAAGGAACAGTGTGACTGATAGAGAAGGAACAGTGTGACTGGTGGGAAAGGAACAGTGTGACTGGTGGGGAAGGAACAGTGTGACTGATAGAGAAGGAACAGTGTGACTGGTGGGAAAGGAACAGTGTGACTGGTGGGGAGGGAGCAGTGTGACTGATAGAGAAGGAACAGTGTGACTGGTGGGAAAGGAACAGTGTGACAGGTGGGGAGGGAGCAGTGTGACTGATGGGGAAGGGACAGTGTGACTGGTGGGGAGGGAGCAGTGTGACTGATGGGGAAGGGACAGTGTGACTGGTGGGGAGGGAGCAGTGTGACTGATGGGGAAGGGACAGTGTGACTGGTGGGGAGGGAGCAGTGTGACTGATGGGGAAGGGACAGTGTGACTGGTGGGGAGGGAGCAGTGTGACTGATGGGGAAGGGACAGTGTGACTGGAGGGGAAGGGACAGTGTGACTGGTGGGGAAGGAACAGTGTGACTGGTGGGGAAGGGACAGTGTGACTGATGGGGAAGGAACAATGTGACTGGTGGGGAGGGAGCAGTGTGACTGATGGGGAAGGAACAGTGTGGCTAATGGGGAAGGAACAGTGTGACTGATGGGGAAGGGACAGTGTGACTGGTGGGGAGGGAGCAGTGTGACTGATGGGGAAGGGACAGTGTGACTGGTGGGGAAGGAACAGTGTGACTGGTGGGGAAGGGAGTGTGACTGGTGGGGAAGGGACAGTGTGACTGGTGGGGAAGGGAGTGTGACTGGTGGGGAAGGGACAGTGTGACTGGTGGGGAAGGAACAGTGTGACTGGTGGGGAAGGGAGTGTGACTGGTGGGGAAGGGACAGTGTGACTGGTGGGAAAGGAACAGTGTGACTGGTGGGGAAGGAACAGTGTGACTGGTGGGGAAGGGAGTGTGACTGGTGGGGAAGGGACAGTGTGACTGGTGGGGAAGGAACAGTGTGACTGGTGGGGAAGGGAGTGTGACTGGTGGGGAAGGGACAGTGTGACTGGTGGGGAAGGAACAGTGTGACTGGTGGGGAAGAGACAGTGTGACTGATGGGAAAAAGACAGTGTGACTGATGGGAAAGGAACGGAGTGACTGGTGGGGAAGGAACAGTTTGACAGGTGGGGAGGGAACAATGTGACTGGTGGGGAGAGAACAGTGTGACTGGTGGGGAGAGAACAGTGTGACTGGTGGAGAGGGAACCGTGTGACAGGTGGGGAAGGAACAGTGTGACTGGTGGGAAAGGGACAGTGTGACTGATGGGAAAGGAACAGACTGGTGGGGAGGTGGGGAGGGAAGAGTGTGACTGGTGGGGAAGGAACAGTGTGACTGGTGGGGAGGGAGAAGTGTGACTGGTGGAGAAGGAACAGTGTGACTGGTGGAGAAAGAACAGTGTGACTGGTGGAGAAGGAACAGTGTGACTGGTGGGGAGGGAACAGTGTGACTGGTGGAGAAGGAACAGTGTGACTGGTGGGGAGGGAGAAGTGTGACTGGTGGAGAAGGAACAGTGTGACTGGTGGGGAGGGAGCAGTGTGACTGGTGGAGAAGGAACAGTGTGACTGGTGGAGAAGGAACAGTGTGACTGGTGGAGAAGGAACAGTGTGACTGGTGGAGAACATAAGAACATAAGAACATAAGAACGAAGGAACACTGCAGAAGGCCTACTGGCCCATGCGAGGCAGGTCCAAGTCTCCTACCGGCTTAAGCCAATGCACCCAACCTAGTCAGGTCAGGTCACATTGACTTAAGGGAGGAACACGGCAACCGACCTGTTAGCACAAGCTATCAGGTCTAACTCACACCCACCCACATCTACTCATGTATTTATCCAACCTATTTTTAAAGCTACACAACGTTCTGGCCTCTATAACGGTACTTGGGAGTTTGTTCCACTCATCCACAACTCTATTACCAAACCAGTACTTTCCTATATCCTTCCTGAATCTGAATTTTTCCAACTTAAAACCATTGCTGCGAGTCCTGTCTAGGCTAGATATTTTCAGCACACTATTTACATCCCCTTTATTTATTCCTGTCTTCCACTTATACACCTCAATCATATCCCCCCTAATTCTACGTCTTTCTAGAGAGTGCAGTTTCAGGGCCCTTAGTCTATCCTCATAGGGAAGGTTTCTGATACATGGGATCATCTTTGTCATCCTCCTTTGTACATTTTCCAGAGAATTTATATCCATTCTGTAATACGGTGACCAAAACTGTGCAGCATAATCTAAATGAGGCCTAACCAAGGATGTATAGAGTTGAAGAACAACCTGAGGACTCCTATTATTTATGCTTCTTGATATGAAGCCAAGGATTCTATTAGCTTTATTGCGAACACTTATGCACTGTTGTCTTGGTTTCAGATTACTGCTAACCAGAACTCCTAAATCTTTTTCGCAATCCGTAATATTAAGATCTACATTATTTAGTTTATATGTGGCATGGTTATTGTCCTGTCCAACATTTAGAACTTTGCATTTGTCTATATTAAACTGCATCTGCCACTTCTCCGACCACTGCATCAGTCTATTCAAATCTTCCTGGAGTGCTCGAATGTCCTCGTCAGAATGAATTCGACGGCCTATTTTGGTGTCATCGGCAAACTTGCCGATGTCGCTCTTTATGCCCTCATCTATGTCGTTTATGTAGATTGTGAACAGCAGGGGGCCCAACACTGACCCCTGTGGAACACCGCTCGTGACGCTTCCCCACTCTGATTTCTCCCCATTTATGCAAACTCTCTGCTGCCTATTTGTCAACCATGCCTCTATCCAGGAAAAAATTTCTCCTCCTATTCCATGTGCTTTAATTTTCCTCAATAGTCTCTGATGTGGGACCCTGTCAAAAGCCTTACTGAAGTCCATATACACAATATCATATTCATTACCATGATCTACCTCCTCAAATACCTTAGTGAAAAAAGTTAATAAATTCGTAAGGCAGGAACGCCCCTTTGTAAAACCATGCTGAGATTCGTTGATTAATTTATGCTTTTCAAGGTGGCTACGAACTGCCTCGGCAATTATTGATTCCATAAATTTTCCCACTATGGAGGTTAGGCTTATTGGTCTATAGTTCGAAGCTAAGGACCTGTCACCTGTTTTGAAAATAGGTATCACATTTGCCATTTTCCACTTATCTGGCACCATGCCAGTTTGTAGTGATATGTTGAAAAGATTAGCCAAAGGTGTGCTAAGCTCCTCTTTACATTCCTTTAGAACCCTTGCATACAGTTCATCAGGGCCTGGGGATTTGTTAGGTTTTAATTTATCTATTTGCCTAAGGACCATGTCACTTGTGACCCTAATAGTGCACAGTTTATTATCGTCCTGTTCTACATAATTTATCATTACTGGAATATCACTGGTATCCTCCTGTGTAAAAACTGAGAGGAAGTATGTGTTAAAAATTCTACACATTTCCTTATCACTGTCAGTGAGCTGACCCGAGGAACTTTTGAGTGGGCCTATCTTGTCCCTGATCTTACTTCTGTATACCTGAAAGAATCCTTTTGGGTTAGTCTTCGATTCTCTTGCAACTTTAACCTCATAATCTCTTTTTGCTTTTCTAATTCCCTTTTTTATTTCTCTCATTAACTGAATATATCGATTTCTTAATTGCCCCTCTCCTCTTTTGATTTGCCTATATATGCCTCTCTTTTGACCAATCAGATATTTTAATCTATTGTTCATCCATTTAGGATCATTTTTGTTTGATCTGATTTCCCTATTTGGAACATAATTTGACTGAGCAGCTAGAACTATGCCCTGGAAAGCATCATATCGGCAACCATCACCACCTACCTGACCCTTAGTCAGGTCATTCCAGTTCAGCCCACCTAAGTAATTTTTCAGTCCTATGAAATCAGCCAAGCGAAAGTCAGGGACGGAGACTTGATTGCCATTATTAGGGGAATTCCATAATATGTTAAAACTGAGTGATTTGTGATCACTCTCCCCAAGCTCATCATTAACCTCAAGATTATTAATTAGTGTTTCCCTACTGGCAAGAACCAAGTCAAGGAGGTTATTTCCCCTAGTTGGCTCTGTCACAAACTGTTTTAAAAAACAATCCTGGATCGAATCAAGAAAGTCACCCGACTCTAAATTTCCTGTCAAATTGCTCCAGTCAATCTGTCTATAGTTGAAATCTCCCATTAGCACAACATTTTCGTATGTAGATGCCTTACGAATTTCGTCCCATAGAAGTTTACTGCACTCCCTATCAAGATTTGGGGCCCTGTAAATCACACCCAAAATTAGTTTTTCTCGGCCCTCGAGAAGCTGTAACCAAACAGATTCAGTGGCTGACGCTTCTAATTTAATATCTTGTCTAACACAACAATTTAAATTGTCTCTGACATACATCGCTACTCCACCACCTTTCCTGTTGACCCTGTCAGTGTGGAATAATTTATAGCCTTGTATGTGACATTCAGAGGGCATCTCTCTATCTTTCAGATTGAGCCAGGTCTCTGTTATAGCAATAATATCTATGTTTCCTGCACTTGCAATTAATCTTAGCTCATCTATCTTATTTCTAACACTCCTGCTATTAGTATAGTAAACCTTAAGGGAGCTAGTCCCTTGCTGCCCTCTGCTGTCCCCCTTTGTTTGCTGACCTGTTCTATTGTCTTTATTTATAACTTCATGCTGAATGCCTTTTATACATTTACTGTTTCCAACCCTAGTGTTGCAACCTGCTTGTTTCCCACACACACCCATACCTCTATCTTCCATCAGTTTAAAATCATAGGCATTTCACCAATGGCCTTCTCAATCGAGTCTGCAAGTGCTACCACCCCTGCCCCAGAGAGATGTACCCCATCCCTTGCATACATATCATGTTTGCCATAAAAGTTGTTCCAGTTGTCAATGAATGGGATTGCAAGTTCCTTGCAGTATCTGTCTAGCCAGCAATTTACACCAATTGCCCTAGACAACCATTCATTTCCTACTCCCCTTCTAGGCAAGATGCTACATATGATTGGGATCCCTCCCTTAGACTTAATGAAATCTATAGCTGACCTGTACTTATCTAGCAGCTCTTCTCTCCTACCCTTCCCAATATCATTTCCACCAGCACTGAGACAGATAATGGGCTTGTTCCCATTACCTGACATGATATTATCCAGCCTGTTGACAATGTCCCCAACACCAGCTCCAGGGAAGCACACTCTATCTCTCATCTTCTTATTCCTATTACAAAAAGCACGGTCAACATATCTTACCTGAGAGTCACCAACCACAAGAATGCGCTTACCTTCATTAGCAGGGGCAGTAGTACCCTTACCTTCACTGGCCACTGAAGTACATTCATCCTGGAGAACAGAGAAGCGATTTCCTACCTTCAGATCTTCACTCTTAACTTTCCTTACTCTGATGCGCCTCCCATTACTGTGAACAACTCGCCACTTGTAGCAGGTGCTGGGCTGCACCTCACTGCTGGTAGCCGTTGCTACCTCCCCACCTACAGCCTCCTCACAGTGAGAGACAGACTGCACCTCACTGCTAGAAGCCTCATTCCCCACATCTCCAACCACCTCACACTCTCTCCCAGGCCCATTGAGGTGGACCTTCAGCCTCCTAATCTCCTCCTGGAGAAGCAAGACCTCCTCCTTCAACTCTCCAACCTCAGTTTTTAAAACACTGCAGAAGCAAGCCATGCTTTGTAACCGTCCACGCTAATCCCCAAAGCAGCTCAGGGTCTGTGACCTCACGTGACGACTGACCACTGAACACTGACTGACCACTGAACAGTGAGAAGGAACAGTGTGACTGGTGGAGAAGGAACAGTGTGACTGGTGGAGAAGGAACAGTGTGACAGGTGGGGAGGGAACAGTGTGACTGGTGCGAAGAGAACAGTGTGACTGGTGGGGAGGGAACAGTGTGGCTGGTGCGAAGAGAACAGTGTGACAGGTGGGGAGGGAACAGTGTGGCTGGTGCGAAGAGAACAGTGTGACAGGTGGGGAGGGAACAGAGTGACTGGTGGAGAAGGAACAGTGTGACTGGTGGAGAAAGAGCAGTGTGACTGGTGGGGAGGGCGCAGTGTGACTGGTGAGGAAGGAACAGTGTGACTGGTGGGGAAAGAACAGTGTGACTGGTGGAGAAAGAGCAGTGTGACTGGTGGGGAGGGCGCAGTGTGACTTGTGGGGAAGGAACAGTGTGACTTGTGGGGAAGGAACAGTGTGACTGGTGGGGAAGGAACAGTGTGACTGGTGGAGAAGGAACAGTGTGACTGGTGGAGAAAGAGCAGTGTGACTGGTGGGGAAGGAACAGTGTGACTGGTGGGGAAGGGAGAGTGTGACTGGTGGGGAGGGAGCAGTGTGACTGGTGGGGAAGGAACAGTGTGACTGGTGGAGAAGGAACAGTGTGACTGGTGGGGAAGGAACAGTGTGACTGGTGGAGAAGGAACAGTGTGACTGGTGGAGAAAGAGCAGTGTGACTGGTGGGGAAGGAACAGTGTGACTGGTGGGGAAGGAACAGTGTGACTGGTGGGGAAGGGAGAGTGTGACTGGTGGGGAAGGAACAGTGTGACTGGTGGGGAAGGAACAGTGTGACTGGTGGAGAAGGAACAGTGTGACTGGTGGAGAAAGAGCAGTGTGACTGGTGGGGAAGGAACAGTGTGACTGGTGGGGAAGGAACAGTGTGACTGGTGGGGAAGGGAGAGTGTGACTGGTGGGGAAGGAACAGTGTGACTGGTGGAGAAGGAACAGTGTGACTGGTGGGGAAGAAACAGTGTGACTGGTGGGGAGGGAGCAGTGTGACTGGTGGGGAAGGAACAGTGTGACTGGTGGAGAAGGAACAGTGTGACTGGTGGGGAAGGAACAGTGTGACTGGTGGGGAAGGAACAGTGTGACTGGTGGGGAAGGGAGAGTGTGACTGGTGGGGAGGGAATAATGTGACTGATGGGGAATGAACAGTTTGACTGCTGAGGAATGAACAGTGTGACTGGTGGGGAAGGGACAGTGTGACTGGTGGGGAAGGGACAGTGTGACTGATGGGGAAGGAACAGTGTGAGTGGTGGGGAAGGGACAGTGTGACTGATGGGGAAGGAACAGTGTGAGTGGTGGGGAAGAAACAGTGTAACTGGTGGGGAAGGAACAGTGTGACTGGTGGGGAAGGAACAGTGTGACTGGTGGGGAAAGAACAGTGTGACTGGTGGGTTAGGAACAGTGTGACTGATGGGGAAGGGATAGTGTGACTGGTGGGGAGGGAACAGTGTGACTGGTGGGGAAGGAACAGTGTGACTGGTGGGGAAAGAACAGTGTGACTGGTGGGTTAGGAACAGCGTGACTGATGGGGAAGGAACAGTGTGAGTGGTGGGGAGGAACAGTGTGACTGGTGGGGAGGGAACAGTGTGACTGGTGGGGAAGGAACAGTGTGACTGGTGGGGAAGGAACAGTGTGACTGGTGGGTTAGGAACAGTGTGACTGATGGGGAAGGAACAGTGTGAGTGGTGGGGAGGAACAGTGTGACTGGTGGGGAGGGAACAGTGTGACTGGTGGGTTAGGAACAATGTGACTGATGGGGAAGGGACAGTGTGACTGGTGGGGAGGGAGCAGTGTGACTGATGGGGAAGGAGCAGTATGGTTTGTGGGGAAAGAGTGTGGTGTTGAAGGAACAGTCTGGCTTGTGGGGAAGGAACAGTCTGGCTTGTGGGGAAAGAACAGTCTGGGTTGTGAGGAAGGAACAGTCTGGCTTGTGGGGAAGGAATAGTCTGGCTTGTGGGGAAGGAACAGTCTGGCTTGTGGGGAAGGAACAGTATGGCTTGTGGGGAAAGAACAGTCTGGCTTGTGAGGAAGGAACAGTCTGGCTTGTGGGGAAGTAATAGTCTGGCTTGTGGGGAAGGAACAGTCTGGCTTGTGGGGAAGGAACAGTCTGGTTTGTGGGGAAGGAACAGTATGGCTTGTGAGGAAGGAACAGTCTGGCTTGTGGGGAAGGAATAGTCTGGCTTGTGGGGAAGGAACAGTCTGGCTTGTGGGGAAGGAACAGTCTGGCTTGTGGGGAAGGAACAGTATGGCTTGTGAGGAAGGAACAGTCTGGCTTGTGGGGAAGGAACAGTCTGGCTTGTGGGGAAGGAACAGTCTGGCTTGTGGGGAAGGAACAGTCTGGCTTGCGGGGAAGGAACAGTCTGGCTTGTGGGGAAGGAACAGTCTGGCTTGTGGGGAAGGAACAGTCTGGCTTGTGGGGAAGGAACAGTCTGGCTTGTGGGGAAGGAACTGTCTGGCTTGTGGGGAAGGAACAGTCTGGCTTGCGGGGAAGGAACAGTCTGGCTTGTGGGGAAGGAACAGTCTGGCTTGTGGGGAAGGAACAGTCTGGTTTGTGGGGAAGGAACAGTCTGGCTTGTGGGGAAGGAACAGTCTGGCTTGTGGGGAAGGAACAGTCTGGCTTGCGGGGAAGGAACAGTCTGGCTTGTGGGGAAGGAACAGTCTGGCTTGTGGGGAAGGAACAGTCTGGCTTGTGGGGAAGGAACAGTCTGGCTTGTGGGGAAGGAACAGTCTGGCTTGCGGGGAAGGAACAGTCTGGCTTGTGGGGAAGGAACAGTCTGGCTTGTGGGGAAGGAATAGTCTGGCTTGTGGGGAAGGAACAGTCTGGCTTGTGGGGAAGTAACAGTCTGGCTTGTGAGGAAAGAACTGTCTGGCTTGTGGGGAAGTAACAGTCTGGCTTGCGGGGAAGGAACAGTATGGCTTGTGAGGAAGGAACAGTCTGGCTTGTGGGGAAGGAATAGTCTGGCTTGTGGGGAAGGAACAGTCTGGCTTGTGGGGAAGTAACAGTCTGGCTTGCGAGGAAGGAACAGTCTGGCTTGTGGGGAAGGAACAGTCTGGCTTGCGAGGAAGGAACAGTCTGGCTTGTGGGGATGGAACAGTGTGGCTTGCGGGGAAGGAACGGTGCAACTGTTGGGAAAGGAGCAATAAGACTGGTGGAGAAGGAACAGAACGACTGATGGGTAAGGAACAGTGCGACTGGTGAACAGTACGACTCATGGGGAAGGAAGAGTACGACTGGTGGGGAAGGAACAGTGTGACTGGTGGGGAAGGAACAGTTTGGCTTGTGGGGATGGAACAGTGTGGCTTGCGGGAAAGGAACAGTGGAGCTGTTGGGGAAGGAGCAATAAGACTGGCGGGGAAGGAAGAGAACGACTATTGGGTAAGGAACATTGCGACTGGTGGTGAACAGTACGACTCATGGGGAAGGAACAGTGTGACTGGTGGGTAAGAAGCAGTGTGGCTGGTGAAGGAACAGTGTGACTGGTGGGCAAAAAGCAGTGTGGCTGAAGGAACGGTGTGGCTGGTGGGGATGGAACAGTGTGGCTGGTGCATAAGGAGCAGTGTGGCTGGTGGAGAAGGAACAGTGTGCCTAGTGGAGAAGGAACAGTGTGGCTGGTGGGGAAGGAGCAGTGTGGCTGGTGGGGAAGGAACAGTGTGACTGGTGGTGAGGCAACTGTTTGTCTGATGGGGAAGGAGCACTGTGGCTGTTGGGGAAGGAACAGTGTGGCTAGTGGGGAAGGAACAGTGTGGCTAGTGGGGAAGGAACAGTGTGGCTGGTGGGGAAGGAACAGTGTGGCTGGTGGGGAAGGAGCACTGTGGCTGGTGGGGAAGGAACAGTGTGGCTAGTGGGGAAGGAACAGTGTGGCTGGTGGGGAAGGAACAGTGTGGCTGGTGGGGAAGGAACAGTGTGACTGGTGGTGAGGCAACTGTTTGTCTGATGGGGAAGGAGCACTGTGGCTGTTGGGGAAGGAACAGTGTGGCTAGTGGGGAAGGAACAGTGTGGCTAGTGGGGAAGGAACAGTGCGGCTGGTGGGGAAGGAACAGTGTGGCTGGTGGGGAAGGAGCACTGTGGCTGGTGGGGAAGGAACAGTGTGGCTAGTGGGGAAGGAACAGTGTGGCTGGTGGGGGAAGGAACAGTGTGGCTGGTGGGGAAGGAACAGTGTGGCTGGTGGGGAAGGAACAGTGTGCCTAGTGGGGAAGGAACAGTGTGGCTGGTAGCAAGGGAGCAGTGTGGCTGGTGGGGAAGGAACAGTGTGGCTGGAGGGGAGGCAACTGTGTGGCTGTTGGGGAAAGAACAGTGTAACTGGTGGGGAAGGAACAGTGTGGCTGGTGGGGAAGGAACAGTGTGGCTGGTGGGGAAGGAGCACTGTGGCTGGTGGGGAAGGAACAGTGTGGCTGGTGGGGAAGGAACAGTGTGGCTGGTGGGGAAGGAACAGTGTGGCTGGTGGGGAAGGAACAGTGTGGCTGGTGGGGAAGGAACAGTGTGGCTGGGGGGGAAGGAACAGTGTGGCTGGTGGGGAAGGAGCAGTGTGAATGGTGGAAAAGGAACAGTGTGACTGGTGGGGAAGGAACAGTGTCACTGGTGGGGAAGGAACAGTGTCACTGGTGGGTAAGGAGCAGTGTGGCTGGTGGGGACGAACAATGTGGCTGGTGGGTAGGGAGCAGTGTGGCAGGTGAGGAAAGAACAATGTGGCTGTTGGGGAAGCAACTGTGTGGCTGGTGGGAAAGGAGCACTGTGGTTGGTGGGGAAGGAACAGTGTGGCTGGTGGGGAAGGAACTGTGTGGCTGGTGGGGAAGGAACTGTGTGGCTGGTGGGGAATGAACAGTCTGGCTTGTAGGGAGGGAGTGTGGCTGGTGGGGAAGGAATAGTATGGCCAGTGGGGAAGAAACAGTCTGGCTTGTGGGGAAGGAACAGTCTGGGTTTTGGGTAAGGAACCATGTAACTGGTGGGGAAGGAACAGTCTGACTGGTGGGGAAGGAGCAGTCTGGCTTGTGGGGAAGGAACAGTCTGGCTGTTTTGTAAGGAACCGTGTAACTGGTGGGGAAGGAACAGTGTGGCTGGTAGGAAGGGAGCAGTGTGGCTGGTGGGGAAGGAACAGTGTGGCTGGAGGGGAGGCAACTGTGTGGCTGCTGGGGAAGGAGCACTGTGGCTGTTTTGGAAGGAACAGTGTAAGTGGTGGGGAAGGAACAGTGTGGCTGGTGGGGAAGGAACAGTGTGGATGGTGGGTAAAGAGCAGTGTGGGTGCTGAAGGAACAGTGTGGCTGATAGGGAAGGAACAGTGTGCCTATTGGGGAAGGAACAGTGTGGCTGGTAGGAAGGGAGCAGTGTGGCTGGTGGGAAAGGAACAGTGTGGCTGGTGGGAAAGGAACAGTGTGGCTGGTGGGGAAGGAACAGTGTGGCTGGTGGGGAAGGAGCACTGTGGCTGGTGGGGAAGGAACAGTGTGGCTAGTGGGGAAGGAACCTTGTGGCTGGTGGGGAAGGAACCTTGTGGCTGGTGGGGAAGGAACAGTGTGGCAGGTGGGGAAGAAACAGTGTGGCTGGTGGGGAAGGAGCACTGTGGCTGGTGGGGAGGAAGGAACAGTGTGGCTAGTGGGGAACGAACAATGTGGCTGGTAGGAAGGGAGCAGTGTGGCTGGTGGGGATGGAACAGTGTGGCTGGTGGGGAAGGAGCACTGTGGGTGGTGGGGAAGGAAGAGTGTGACTTTTGGGGAAGGAACAGTGTGGCTGGTGGGGAAGGAACAGTGTGGCTGGGGGGGAAGGGACAGTGTGGCTGGTGGGGAAGGAGTAGTGTGACTGGTGGAAAAGGAACAGTGTGACTGGTGGGTAAGGAACAGTGTCACAGGTGGGTAAGGAGCAGTGTGGCTGGTGGAAAAGGAACAGTGTGACTGGTGGGGAAGGAACAGTGTGACTGGTGGAGAAGGAACAGTGTCACTGGTGGGTAAGGAGTAGTGTGGCTGGTGGGGAGGAACAGTGTGGCTGGTGGGTAGGGAGCAGTGTGGCAGGTGGGGAAAGAACAATGTGGCTGTTGGGGAGGCAACTGTGTGGCTGGTGGGAAAGGAGCACTGTGGCTTGTGGGGAAGGAACAGTCTGGGTGTTGGGAAAGGAACCATGTAACTGGTGGGGAAGGAACAGTCTGACTGGTGGGGAAGGAGCAGTCTGGCTTGTGGGGAAGGAACAGTCTGGCTGTTGGGTAAGGAACCGTGTAACTGGTGGGGAAGGAACAATACAACTGGTGGGGAAGGAGCAGTATGACTGATGGGTAAGGAACAGTGCAACTTGTGGGGAACAGTACGACTGATGAGGAAGGAACAGAGTGGCTGGAGGGTAAAGAAGAGTTTGACTAATGGGGAAGGAACAGTGCAGCTGGTGGGGAAGCAACTGTGTGGCTGGTGGGGAAGGAGCAGTGTGGCTGGTGGGGAAGGAACAGTGTGGCTGGTGGAGAGGCTTGCATCCCTGTCTATGTCAGCAACAGGAACCTTGTCCTCTATTTTTACTTCTACCTGAGGTTCCCAGCAGCCAAGTGATGACCTAATCAAGACCCGCATAACACTAACATGTGTGGATACCCAGAATGATATAAAGCAACTGCAGAAATCACCCAAAAGTTCACAAATTACCAACTAATAGGACTCGTACTACCAACTCCTACCCCGCTGCCACTGAAGTGATACTCCACAACATTCACCCATCACCCATCGCCTACTATTCACCCGAAGCCACAGCCAATGGACAAGGGTCAGAACAATAAAAGAAGATCCAGTAACCAGCTAAGGACTCCTAACATCAAAGGTGAGAGCAGTAATAACACGAGGAAAACTTGTGGTACTGCCAGCCAGGACACAACCCTCATCACCCACCGGCACCACCACAACACATGACAGACAACAACAAACATGGCCGCTGCTACAGTCCAAGATAACTCCTTCCCAGTATTTGATGTCAAGAATATCACCGACCCAGAAATAGCTAAACTCCTTATGATTCAGAACCAAACGATCACCAAACTAACTCAAGAAATGCAGGAACTAAAGGCTAGCAATGCAGATTACCTCAACAAGATCACTGCTCTAGAACATAAACTAGACACTCTAGAACAACAAAGCAACACCCACACCCGGTCCCTAAACACCATCAACACTCTAAAAGACCAAGTCACCCTACTTACTACCAACATTACAGAGGAAAGATCAAGAGTGGACCAACAACTTGCCAATGTCATAACCAACTTCCAAGACCATAATGACCAACAGCAGCTATCTGACGCTGTTGTAGTTAACAGCAAACATCTCCCAGCCACAGTCACCCAAGAGACCTGAATGGAGACCACCCTACAGCTTATCAAGGACCACCTTCGCCTTAATATACGTAGTGACGACCTAAAGGATTGCAAACTGATGGGCTACCAAGCAGGTAAAAAAACAGTGCTGTTAAAATTCCAAACTAGCCTACAAAGAAACAACCTACTAAAAACATCTATTTCTATGAAAACTGATGTTTACGTCAATGAGTGCCTTACCAAAACAAGACAAAACCTTCTTTATCGGCTAAGAAAATTGCGCTATGCCCAAAAAATCCACCAGTGCTTTGTGAGGGATGGAAAAATCGCAGTTAGGAAACAGCCCACTGGGAAGAGATACTTCATCTCTACAGAACATGACCTTAAAACATTCCTAAGTGAGGCTGGACTAACAGAATCCGAGTAAAGTGCGGATAATACCCATAGTTCACCGTTAGTGTTATATTGTCATAAATTTGTGCCCCCCTAAAATTCTAATACCCCAACTACTTTTGATTGTCATTGTTGTATTCAACGACCATTCTACCTCATAGTCTTAATTGTGTTTAATATCTATGGAATCTATCTCCTTTTTTACAACTTACTACATCACTGTTCCATCTTATTTTATTATACACTAACCATAACTTGTCTTCAATAATTCTACCTCACTTTAAAAAATACTCAATTGCCCAATTTTATTCTAAATCCCTATTATTGCCCAATTTTACTTTAAACTATATTGATCAAACTTATTGTAAACTTCTTTTATTGACCATTTTTACTCCATACTTTTTTAAACTAGTATTTTCAACTACAACTTTTATATTATCCTGTCTACCATCTTACTAGCATATTATAACCAAGTCATTGCCATTTTTATTTTTATCATTTTTTTTATTATTCTTTTGCTACCTTAATTTGTGTATTTTATCCTGTCAATTTAAATCTAATCATACTCTAATTCTTGTAAACAACTTACATAAGACCTTAGTGCAATTACAATTGAGAGTCTTGTTCCTTTATTATATTATTAGATTAATCACAGTTTTACTCTAGCTCATTCTAGCTCAATACATAGTCAATACCAAATTCACTATATTAGACCATAGTGCAATTACTAGTGAGAGACTGGTGCTATTTTTAACTTGCATTTTTATATTATTAGACTTGCATTTTTATATTATTAGATTAAATTCAGTTGTACCATAGCTCATTCTAACTCAATACATAGTCAATACCAAATTCACTATACTAGACCATAGTACAATTACTAGTGAGAGACTGGTGCTATTTGTAATTTGTATTTTTATATTATTAGACTAAACCTAGTTGTACTATAGCTCTTTCTAGCTCAATACATAGTCAATACCAAATTCACTATATTAGACCATAGTGCAATTACTAGTGAGAGACTAGTGCTATTTTTAATTTGTATTTTTATATTATTAGATTAAACCTATTGTACTATAGCTCATTCTACCTCAAAACATAGACTCCACAAAAGTCATTATTAGACCTTAGTGCAATTACAAGTGAGAGTCTTGTTCTATTTTTAATTTGTATTTTTATATTACTAGTTTATACCTAGTTGTACTTTAGTTCATTCCAGCACAACACATAGACAACATCAACTTCATTATGTGTAGTAGTGACTATACCCTACATGACCAAAATACTCTAGCTATATACTTGTCCAAACTCCCTACCACTACAGATATCAGTACTAGAACTCAACACACAACTCAGGATATAAATAACCATAATTTAAACCTAGAAGATGATTGATCACGTTGACCCTGATCTAAACCTCCATAATCTGACACCCAATCAAAACCTATTGGAAAGTAACTGCCTTTATTACACTATGATGACCTCCTAGCACTCCTTGAATCACTAAAGACACCCTTCTCCTGCATTATTCTTACTGAGACCTGGCTTAAGCAGGACACAATAGATATCTACCCTCTACCAGGATACACAGCAATTCACAACTGCAAACCAAACCAAGTTGGGGGTGGTATTGCAATCTATTACTCTAACCAATTATCTTGTCTTAGCACCACTTGCTTTAGTGATGAATATGGGGAATACATTTTTGCTAATTTTACTGTAAAAAACCTTAAGACGCCTATAACAATTGGTGCCATTTACCGGATACCTCACACAAACATCCCAAATTTCAGTGAGAAATTAAAGTCACTAATAACAAACAGACAAATGAATAAGCACCACCTTCTCTTAGCTGGAGACTTCAACATCAACCTTGGCTTACTAGATGATCAGCCTGTAACTGATTTTATCAACAATATGAACAACACACTTCTCATACCAACAATAACTAAACCAACCAGGCTCACTGAGACAAGTGCAACCATAATAGACCACATATGGACCAATATACTAGCCCCCCTTAAATCAGGGATAATCACAGATAGCACTACAGACCACTACCCTACCTTCCTCCTGACAAACATTAGTAAACCACCACTTGAATACAACAAAGTCTCATTTAGACTCCATGACGAGGCCTCAGTAAGCAAGTTCACAGCTGACCTAGAGACTATTGATTGGCCTACAGAATTCTCCAAAGGCCAATGGTATTGATGACTGGACAGACATTTTTCTTAACAAATTACTTAGACTATACAACAAACATTGTCCTATAAAAACAAAACAGATCACAAACAAACGGCTTGGTTGCCCATGGCTAACCAGCACCATTCTGAAATCCATTGACAAGAAACACCAATATGAAAAGCAATATAGACAGGGCTTAATACACAAAGATATTCTTAAACACTATTCATCAGCTCTCACCAAAGTAATAAAGAAAGCCAAACAACTATACTACTCCAGTAGATTCACAGACACTAGAGGAGATATAAAAAAGACCTGGAAAACACTCTCTCAGATTCTAGGGACCCACAAACTGAGAAAAACCAAGAATATTGTCCTAACTACACCTAATGAAACACCACTACATCCCACTGACACAGCTAACAAGATAAACGACTTCTTCTCAACCATAGGATCTAATCTCGCCAGTAAAATCCCACATACCAATGCCCATGCCGGGGACTACCTAGATGGGAATTTCCCTAATTCCTTCTATCTTGCACCAACTGAGCCCACGGAAGTCACTGAGATTATAAAGTCACTTAAAAATAACTCGGGGAATCTGTCTCATGTCCCACCATTACTGTACAAGCGAGCGGCCCATGTCCTTTCGCATGCTATTTCATTACTTTTTAACAAGTCACTAGAGACTAGCACCTTCCCGAAACTACTCAAGATGGCAAGGGTTACACCAATACATAAAGGTGGTGACCCTACAGACTTAAACAACTATAGGCCAATATCTAACTTACCATTGCTATCCAAAATCTTTGAGAAACTCGTGTATTCATTTATAACGGCTCAAAACATACTCAACCCCTGCCAATTTGGATTCAGGAAAAATAAAAGCACTAATGATGCAATCATAAAAATGCTAGATCTGCTTTACACAGCATTGGAAAATAAGGAATATCCACTAGGAATTTTTATTGACCTAAGAAAAGCTTTTGACACAGTAGACCACGACATCCTACTCCACAAACTTGATCATTACGGTATAAGAGGCCATGCGCTTGCTTATTTCAAATCTTACATTACTAATAGGTATCAGTATGTCACCATTAAAGACACAGCATCAGCAACACGGCCACTTGATACTGGAGTTCCGCAGGGAAGTGTCCTTGGTCCCCTGCTCTTCCTCATATACATCAATGACCTTCCAAACGTATCCCAACACCTGAAACCCATTCTCTTTGCTGATGACACGACTTATGTCATCTCTCACCCTAATCTTGCCACCCTCAACACCATTGTGAATGAGGAGCTGATTAAAATATCGACTTGGATGACAGCCAATAAACTTACGCTTAACACTGACAAAACCTACTATATTATGTTTGGTAGCAGAGCAGGAGATGCACAAATTAACATTAAGATTGACAACACTCTAATTACCAGAAATAATGGGGGCAAATTCCTAGGCTTATACCTTGACAACAACCTGAATTTCAGCACCCATATCCAGCATATAACCAAAAAAGTATCCAAAACGGTTGGGATCCTCTCCAAGATACGATACTACGTGCCGCAAAATGCCCTTCTCACACTATACCACTCACTTATTTATCCATACCTCACCTATGCTATTTGTGCTTGGGGATCAACTGCAGCAACACACCTAAAGCCAATAATAACCCAACAAAAAGCTGCAGTAAGAATAATCACTAAATCCCATCCCTGACAACACAGCCCCCCACTCTTCATAGACCTAAACTTACTCCCAGTTCAGTACATCCACACTTACTACTGTGCAATCTACATCTACAGGGCCTTAAACTCTAATATCAACCTTGACCTAAAACGCTTTCTTGATAGTTGTGACAGAACCCACAGGCAAACACCAGACACAAACATCTCTACGACATTCCCCGTGTCCGACTAAACCTTTACAAAAATTCAATGTATGTCAAAGGCCCTAAAATCTGGAATACCCTACCTGAGAACTCTAGAACTGCAGACACATTCATCACCTTCAAAACTACCATTAGAAAACATCTTATCTCCCTGATACACCCCGTCAACTAACTACACGAATACCACCTGGTGGTTCACACTTACACTCACTCACTCATTTGACCATAAACAGAAACATTAATCTCAATCTTAAAATAATGAATCCTGTGATACTCCAATACTGAAACTATGTACTGTGCCAAAACAAAAGCATTCACATTGCTAAACTCACAAACTAGTATTTAGTCACTTAGCCATAATACCAACTTACCTCATAATTTGTAATATTTTACAATTAAGAATAAAACTAAGTCTGCCCGAAATGCCTAGCCATGCTAAGCGTTCTAGTGGTACACTCTGTAATCACAATTTTACTACATGTAAACCACACAATAACCAAATTTCTGTAAACTCAGCATTGTAATCCTTATAGAGAATAAACTTTGAATTTGAATTTGAATTGTGTGGCTGGTGGGGAAGGAGCACTGTGGCTGGTGGGGAAGGAACAGTGTGGCTGGTGGGTAGGGAGCAGTGTGGCTGGTGGGGAAGGAACAGTGTGGCTGGTGGGTAAGAAGCAGTGTGCCCAGTGGGTAAGGAGCAGTGTTCCTATTGAAGGAAGAGTGTGGCTGGTGGGGAAGGTACAGTGTGCCTGTTGGGGAAGGAACAGTGTGAGTGATGGGTAGGGAGCAGTGTGGCTGCAAAGAAATCAAATTGGCCTTCTTGTAGTAAGATACACAACATAAACTAAAAAAAAATTACTGCAAATTAAGTGAAGGTAACTATAAAATGATGTAGACAACATGTCGTAAAATTTGACGAAATGACCTGCAGTTGGATGATTCTCTAAGGAATCTTTTTTAAATGTTTCATCTTCAAAGTACTCTACAAGAAAATATGGCTATTAATATAAAATTTATACAACATAATCATCAGAGAACATTAAGCATTTGATGTATATGGTTGCACAATACAGTACAATCCAAAACCACCAAAATCCGTTTTTTGAGAGTTGGTATGACTCACCCAGAAATATATCATTCAGTGCAAAGCGTAGTAGAGGCTCAGTCTTCCACCTGTTGAGCCGAGTCAGATGAGCTTCATATTTATACTAGTGCCGGTTTTGTAAGCAGCAATTACCATATTTTGTTCCAAAATAAGTATCAAAAATTTATCCAGCATTTTGAAGGGCAAAGGTTATGTTGCTCATAGATCTCAATGTAACCTTAGAGAAGTGTTTAATAATAATAATAATAATAATTATTTTTTTTTACTATTAACACACTGGCCGATTCCCACCAAGGCAGGGTGGCCCAAAAAAGAAAAACTTTCACCATCATTCACTCCATCACTGTCATGCCAGAAGGGTGCTTTACACTACAGTTTTTAAACTGCAACATTTACACCCCTCCTTCAGAGTGCAGGCACTATACTTCCCATCTCCAGGACTCAAGTCCGGCCTGCCGGTTTCCCTGAATCCCTTCATAAACGTTACTTTGCTCACACTCCAACAGCACGTCAAGTATTAAAAACCATTTGTCTCCATTCACTCCTATCAAACACGCTCACGCATGCCCGCTGGAAGTCCAAGCCCCTTGTACACAAAACCTCCTTTACCCCCTCCCTCCAACCTTTCCTAGGCCGACCCCTACCCCGCCTTCCTTCCACTACAGACTGATACACTCTTGAAGTCATTCTGTTTCACTAATTTCTTTATTTCTACAAGTACATGTACAAGGTACACAGACCTAGCTGACATCAATGACATACTACTATACAGAAAGCCCCTAGTTATACAAAGCATTTCAGGTAAATTATGTCAATTTTGTCGACTAACACCCAGGTACCCATTTTACTGATGGATGAACAGGGACAGCAGGTGTCTTATGGAAACACGTCTTTATGTTTCCAGCCCTACTGGGGAATCAAACCCTGGACATCAGTGTGTGAACTGATCGCGCTAGTGATCGAGCTATGGGACACCTTTCCATACCAGACAGTAATCAAAGCTCCTGTATATGTCTCAATAATGAATTGTGTAAAGTATTTTGCATAAAATAATGAATAAATAACAAAAATAGTCATTAACAATCATAAAAACTTGTTGGCGCTTAGTGGTAGGCTAAGGTAAACCAGGCAATAAAGACGGATGAACTACGGGCAGCATCAGTAGGCTAATTCGCCTGTTTACCATCAAACCACCCAGTAATAATACTTTTACTCACCTCAGACAATCCTGATATTAACTCTTTCGGGTTCCGTGCCATAGTACTATAGCTTCTAGCTCAGGGTCCGTGCTGTATTACTACGTGATGAGCTCAGCTCACTCAGATAAGCTGTGAGCGGTAAGTTTCGGCTTAGATATGAGAAAAGGGGTCTGCGTGATGAGTGTGAACCATTTAAAAAATCCTGCCCCACACAGTGAATGATAAAAAACAAAACTGACTGTGTGTATGGTTTAAAATAGCAACTTTGCAGTGTATTTTTAGGTGGTTTTGTGGTTTTTATACTCAGTTTCTTGGTATCATTTGATAAAATGGAAGATATATTACAGAAAGAGAGATTTTGACTCATGAGATTTTTATTGATTTGGAAGTACCTTGAAATTTAACTCAAAGTAGCCAAAATATTAAATTTTTGTCAATATTCCAGAAGACAGTAATCACGTCACTTGTCTAATACGTGTCCACCTGACCAGTCTAATGCGTATTCACTACTGTGTTGACAGTATTTATGCAATTACTATTACAACAATGCAGTTGCCTGCATAACAGTAAATCTACTACTTAGTAAATAATAAAATTAATATTTAAAAACAAACATGAAATATTTTTAAAACACATGAAAAACCATTACAAATCAATATGCAGTCATAGCCATAGACACATCCATTTGCATGCACTGAGACAGCAAGCAGAAAGAGAAAACAGCCAATCACAACAAGAAACAGCTACATGCACTGAGGACGAGATGGTTGATTGGGATTTAGCAGGTCAAGAATAATCTCCTGTACACTAGAGAGCGTGAGCAATGCATAATGTGTTATTTTTATAAATAATAGTGTTAGTGTGTTTTTTATTGTTCTCTCGTGTAAATTTAGCACACTTCAGGAATTTTTTTTCCTTCAAAACATAGCCAGTCACAATTGGGGGGTAATTTATCTTCTTTTTGTAAGTAGGAATCACTTTTTTTGGTACAGTACCTGAACAGTACAGTAATGTGTTTAGATTTGAATCCCATCGCCAAGCTGTCCCATTTCATATATGCAAATATACAGATATTCCAAAATTCGAAAAAAAATGAAATACAAAACACTTCCAGTCCCAAGCATTTCTGATAAAGGAGTCTCAACTGTAATAAAAACTGTACGAACAAGTGGTCATTCTGACTCACAAAATCACAGCAACATGACTTGCCATGGGTTCAAGCTTCACCCATTCCCTGAATTGAGTGAGTGGTGTTATGAGTTGTCTCATAATGCAAGAATAATGTTTTACAAATACTTGAAAGCACATCTGAAATATCAAAGTAAATACAGTGGACCCCCGGTTAACGAACTTTTTTCATTCCAGTAGTATGTTCAGGTGCCAGTACTGACCGAATTTTTTCCCATAAGGAATATTGTGAAGTAGATTAGTCCATTTCAGACCCCCAAACATACACGTACAAACGCACTTACATAAATACACTTACATAATTGGTCGCATTTGGAGGTGATCGTTAAGCGGGGGTCCACTGTATACTGTACAGTGGAACCTCTACTTACGAGTGCCCCAACATGAGAGTTTTTCAAGATACAAAGTCACTCAGTCGATTTTTTGCTTCCAGATGCAAGTGAAATTTCAAGATGAAAGCGGGCTTCAAGGGAGGTTCCTTGATGCTGGTGAGGGGCTCCTGCTCTTGATCTAGGAAATTGGATCTCAGTTGTTTGTTGGACTATCTTATTGAAACTTGGGCAACGTATGATGGAAAGATGATTCTTAACTTACACCACAATTGAAAGAAATCAAACCATAAATAATGGAGCTTACTTCTCAGCCATTAGCCACCCCTTAGCGGTACATTTTCGTCTGGATTTTATGGTTATACGTATTCCCATTTTTTTGTCTCATTTCATAGAATGGAAGATATATTACAGAACACATATGATTTTGATTGCTTTTACAACAAAAAGTACCTTGAAATTGAGCTCAAAGCAGTGGATATGTTCGATTTTTGCTGATGTTCAAGAGTAAACAAATGACATCACCGTCCAATACGTGTCCACTTGGCCAGTCTCATAAACAGTCACGAATGGGTTGACATTATTTATACAATTATTTCAATGATGCAGTAGTCTGTGTAACAGTAACTCTTCTATTTTTTGCACGAATAAAAATTTCAAATGGTAAGCAAGAGTATTATTATAAGAATAAGTACGTACTAATAACTAATATAATAATAATAATAATAATAATAATAATAATAATAATAATAATAATAATACTATGTACAGTGGACCCCCGGTTAACGATATTTTTTCACTCCATAAGTATGTTCAGGTGCCAGTACTGACTGAATTTATTCCCATAAGGAATATTGTGAAGTAGATTATTCCTTTCAGACCCCCAAACATACACGTACAAACGCACTTACATAAATACACTTACATAATTGGTCGCATTCGGAGGTAATCGTTATGCGGGGGTCCACTGTATATAATAATATAAGTAATATAATAGTATAAATTATAGGAATATGTATGTACTAATAAATAATAATACAATGGACCCCCAAGTTTCGTAAGCCTTGCACTTCGTGAACTTTGACTTTCGGCAACTTTTTTGTCAAAATAAAGCTTCATGGTTTGTGATTTTCCTCACGATTCGGCTGTCGTACAGAACGCGTCTGTGCGGCCGGGAGTGGCTGGGCATACACAAAAGCTCCCACACAACATTCTGGAGTCAGTGTGGCACTGTTTGTGGGTGAGTGACCATCACCCCATGCATTCATACAATATATTTCATAATAATTCATTCTTTTTTGTGCTTGCAACTGCTAAATGAGCCACCATGGGCCCAAAGAAAGCTTCTAGTGCCAGCCATTTGGTAAAGGTGAGAAACATGATAGAATTAAAGAAAAAGTTTGAAGAAAAATATGAAAGTGGTGGTAGTAGAGGGTGGTAGTGGTAAAGGGTGGTAGTGGTTGTGGTGGTGGTATAGGGTGGTAGTGATGGTGGTAGAGGGTGGTACTGATGGTGGTAGAGGGTGGTAGTGATGGTGGTAGAGGGTGGTAGTGATGGTGGTAGAGGGTGGTAGTGATGGTGGTAGAGGGTGGTAGTGATGGTAGTAGAGGGTGGTAGTGATGGTGGTAGAGGGTGGTAGTGATGGTGGTAGAGGGTGGTAGTGATGGTAGTAGAGGGTGGTAGTGATGGTGGTAGAGGGTGGTAGTGATGGTGGTTGTGATGGTGGTAGAGGGTGGTACTGATGGTGGTAGAGGGTGGTAGTGATGGTGGTAGAGGGTGGTAGTGATGGTGGTAGAGGGTGGTAGTGATGGTGGTAGAGGGTGGTAGTGATGGTGGTAGAGGGTGGTAGTGATGGTAGAGGGTGGTAGTGATGGTGGTAGAGGGTGGTAGTGATGGTGGTAGTGATGGTGGTAGAGGGTGGTAGTGATGGTGGTTGTGATGGTGGTAGAGGGTGGTAGTGATGGTGGTAGAGGGTGGTAGTGATGGTGGTAGAGGGTGGTAGTGATGGTGGTAGAGGGTGGTAGTGATGGTGGTAGAGGGTGGTAGTGATGGTGGTAGAGGGTGGTAGTGATGGAGGTAGAGGGTGGTTGTGATGGTGGTAGAGGGTGTTAGTGATGGTGGTAGAGGGTGTTAGTGATGGTGGTAGAGGGTGGTAGTGATGGTGGTAGAGGGTGGTAGTGATGGTGGTAGAGGGTGGTAGTGATGGTGGTAGAGGGTGGTAGTGATGGTGGTAGAGGGTGGTAGATGGTGGTAGAGGGTGGTAGTGATGGTGATAAAGGGTGGTAGTGATGGTGATAAAGGATGGCAGTGATGGTGGTAGAGGGTGTTAGTGATGGTGGTAGAGGGTGTTAGTGATGGTGGTAGAGGGTGGTAGTGATGGTGGTAGAGGGTGGTAGAGGGTGGTAGTGATGGTGGTAGAGGGTGGTAATGATGGTGGTAGAGGGTGGTAGTGATGGTGGTAGTGATGGTGGTAGAGGGTGGTAGTGATGGTGGTAGAGGGTGGTTGTGATGGTGGTAGAGGGTGTTAGTGATGGTGGTAGAGGGTGTTAGTGATGGTGGTAGAGGGTGGTAGTGATGGTGGTAGAGGGTGGTAGTGATGGTGGTAGAGGGTGGTAGTGATGGTGGTAGAGGGTGGTAGTGATGGTGGTAGAGGGTGGTAGTGATGGTGGTAGAGGGTGGTAGTGATGGTGGTAGAGGGTGGTACTGATGGTGGTAGAGGGTGGTTGTGATGGTGGTAGAGGGTGTTAGTGATGGTGGTAGAGGGTGTTAGTGATGGTGGTAGAGGGTGTTAGTGATGGTGGTAGAGGGTGTTAGTGATAGTGGTAGAGGGTGGTAGTGATGGTGGTAGAGGGTGGTAGTGATGGTGGTAAAGGGTGGTAGTGATGGTGGTAGAGGGTGTTAGTGATGATGGTAGAGGGTGGTTGTGATGGTGGTAGAGGGTGTTAGTGATGGTGGTAGAGGGTGTTAGTGATGGTGGTAGAGGGTGGTAGTGATGGTGGTAGAGGGTGGTAGTGATGGTGGTAGAGGGTGGTAGTGATGGTGGTAGAGGGTGGTAGTGATGGTGGTAGAGGGAGGTTGTGATGGTGGTAGAGGGTGTTAGTGATGGTGGTAGAGGGTGGTAGTGATGGTGGTAGAGGGTGGTAGTGATGGTGGTAGAGGGTGGTAGTGATGGTGGTAGAGGGTGGTAGTGATGGTGGTAGAGGGTGGTAGTGATGGTGGTAGAGGGTGGTAGTGATGGTGGTAGAGGGTGGTAGTGATGGTGGTAGAGGGAAGAGTTGCAAGAGCTCTCTGGACAGCTTTTTGTGTGACAGGGGTCCTTTGACTTCTCCATCCTCTCCCCTCCTCCTGTCTTCCATACACCAACAAGAGTCTTCAATAAAGGTAAGTGTGATGTTACTATTGTTTTATACTTGATTTCTCATTCTTTTCTGTATGTAAATCTATATTTAATCTATAAAAAAAATTTTTTTTTTTAATACTTCTGGGTGTCTGGAATGGATTAATTGGATTTACATTATTTCTTATGGGGAAAATGGTTTCGACATTCATGAATTCTGACTTTTGGAAGATTCTCTGAAACGGATTAATCACGAAACTTGGGGGTCCTCTGTAATAATAATAATGAGTATAAAATAATAATAATAATAATAATAATAATAATAATAATAATAATGATGTAGGTAGTAGGTTGGTAGACAGCAACCACCCAGGGAGGTACTACTGTCCTGCCAAGTGAGTGTAAAACAAAAGCCTGTAATTGTTTTACATGATGGTAGGATTGCTGGTGTCCATTTTTCTGTCTCATAAACATGCAAGGTTTCAGGTACGTCTTGCTACTTCTACTTGCACTTAGGTCACACTACACATACATGTACAAGCATATATGTATATACACACCCCTCTGGGTTCTCTTCCGTTTTTCTTACTAGTTCTTTTTCTTGTTTATTTCCTCTTACCTCCATGGGGAAGTGGAACAGAATTCTTCCTCCATAAGCCATGCGTGTTGTAAGAGGTGACTAAAATGCTGGGAGCAAGGGGCTAGTAACCTCTTCTCCTGTATATATTACTAAATGTAAAAGGAGAAACTTTCGTTTTTCCTTTAGGGCCACCCCACTTCGGTGGGATACGGCCGGTGTGTTGAAAGAAAGAAAGAATAATAATAATAATAATAATAATAATAATAATAATAATAATAATAATAATAATAATAATATACAGTGGACCCTCAACCAACAATATTAATCCATTCCTGAGAGCTCATCGTTAGTCGAAATTATCGTTGGTCAAGTTAATTTTCCCCATAAGAAATAATGGAAATCAAATTAATCCGTTCCTGACACACCAAAGTATGAAAAAAATATTTTACCACGTGAAATATTAATTTTAATACACACAAACTGAAGAAGACATGTACAATTACATGACACTTACCTTTATTGAAGATCTGGTGATGATTGATGGGATGGGAGGAGGGGAGAGTGTGGATGGTGTTAGTGTTTAGAAGGGGAATCCCCTTGGCTTATGTCCTGGGAGTGCCTTTTTCTCCTGAGTAACATAGGCCCTGTTTGGCATTTCCTTCCAAAACATGCCTGTTTCGTCACAATTGAACACTTGTTGGGGTTGGAATTTTTCAGCTTCACCATGCCTTATCACACTGTGTATGCCACTACAATTCTTAAATCTCTCAAACCAACCTTTGCTGGCCTTAAATTCACCAATATGAGCACTAGTTCCAGGCATTTTTTCCTGTTCACCTGGGTGTTAGTCAACTGTTGTGGGTCACATCCTGGGGGACAAGATTAAGGACCCCAATGGAAATAAGTTAGACAGTCCTCGATGATGCACTGACTTTCTTGGGTTATCCTGGGTGGCTAACCCTCTGGGGTTAATCGTTTCACAGTAATTGTTTCACGTTAAGCCACACCAACAACACACTCTCCACATCTTCGAGTAATACAGCTGATGGTGGTGCAGCAACAGCAACAGCTGAGTGTAGTGCAGCAACAGCTGACTGATCCAGCAACAGCTGACTGTGGTGCAGCAAGAGCTGACTGGTCCAGCAACAGCTGACTGTGGTGCAGCAACAGCTGACTGGTCCAGCAACAGCTGACCATGGTGCAGCAACAGCTGACTGGTCCAGCAACAGCTGACTGGTCCAGCAACAGCTGACTGTGGTGCAGCAACAGCTGACTGGTCCAGCAACAGCTGACCGTGGTGCAGCAACAGCTGACTGATCCAGAAACAGCTGACTGGTCCAGCAACAGCTGACTGGTCCAGCAACAGCTGACCGTGGTGCAGCAGCAGCTGACTGTGGTACGATAGTATTTCTCACCCTTTTTACCACAGGGTTGACACTAGAAGCTTTCTTGGGGCCCATGGTGACTTATTTTGCAGGTACAATCACTTAAAACACTGTGATAATATGAAATGTTCCGATTGTATGTTTGGATGCGCCTGCAGTGGCTGGCTGCTTGTAAACACTGGCACCCACAGGACAAGTGGGCGCGTCTCGAATGGAACGAATCACGTTGGTCGAGTTTTTTAGCGCTAGTCGAGGCAAAATTTTTGCGTTAAAATGTATCGCTAGTCGGATTTAACATTATACGATGCCATCGTTGGTCGAGGGTCCACTGTAAAATGCATATAATAATGTAGGTAGTAGATTGGTAGACAGCAACCACCCAGGGAGGTACTACCATCCTGCCAAGTGAGTGTAAAACGAAAGCCTCTAATTGTTTTACTTGATGGTAGGATTGCTGGTGTCTTTTGTTTGTCTCATAAACATGTAAGATTTCAGGTACGTCTTGCTACTTCTAATTACACTTAGGTCACACTACATATATATGTACAAGCATATATATACACACCCCTCTGGGTTTTCTTCTATTTTCTTTCTAGTTCTTGTTCTTGTTCTTGTTCTTCCTCCGTAAGCCATGCGTGTTGTAAGAGGCAACTAAAATGCCGGGAGCAAGGGGCTAGTAACCCCTTCTCCTGTAAAAATTACTAAATTTAAAAAGAGAAACTTTCGTTTTTCTTTTTGGGCCACCCTGCCTTGGTGGGATATGGCTGGTTTGTTGAAAGAAAAGAAGACGACGACGTATAATAATAATACATGTATAATAATAATGTAGTGTAATAATAATTATAATAATAGACGGCTTTGAAAGGCTGTCACTAGATAGCAGTGAATACCACAACAATGCGGGAGCAGTTATGGCCCCTCCACCTGTTACATATTGACATATTTTATTCATTCTAAAGTATAAATCAGGTTTCTATGTTATTTATATTGTTTATGTCATATTTGATGAATTTTGATAGATAAATAAGCTGAAGAGTTGATATTAGCGAAATATTGAAGAGGTATTTTGTCCTGTCTCCAAACAAGTTCTTGTCCGCCATCGGCACCACTACGTAGTCACATACGTAATGGCACATTTTATTCATTCTAGAGTATATACTGTATCAGGTTTCTATGTTATTTATAGTATATTATGTCATATTAGATGAATTTTGATAGATAAATAAGCCGTAGAGTTGATATTAGGGAAATATTGGAGTACAGTGGACCCTCGGTTAACGCCTTTAATCCATTCCAGAGAGCTAGCCTTTAACCGATTTAGCCTTTAACCGAATTAATTTTCCCCATAAGAAATAATGGAAATCCAGTTAATCCGTTCCAGACACCCAAAAGAATTAAACAAAATAATTTTTTTACATGAAATATACATTTCCCTACACAGAAAACAATGGTACATGAAGAATGAAACAATAATAACATCACACTTACCTTTATTGTGGACTTGTTGATGAGTGATGAGACAGGAGGAGGGCAGAGGATGAAGGTGGTCTATTGTTTGGAAGGGAAATCCCCTTCCATAAAGACTTTAGGTAACAAGTCCTTTTCTGGCTTGTGTCCTGGGAGTGCCTTTTCCTCCTGAGTAATGTAGGTCCTGTTTGGCATTTTCTTCCTGAACAGGCCTGTTTCGTCACAAATGAACACTTGTGGGGTTTTAATTTTTCGGCCTCTATGTACCCCTTAACCCTTTCAGTGTTGGTGCCATACTAGTACAGCTTGCGCACCAGGGTTGGTGCTGTACTAGTATGCATAAATTCTAGCGACTTCAAATTAAGTGGAAAACAGCTGGTAGGCCTAGATGTGAGAGAATGGGTGTGCGTGGCCAGTGTGTGCAGTAGAAAAAAATTCTGGGATCCAGTGGCGCATTGTGGGAACGCCATATTAGTAGACCTTGTTCACCATGCCTTACGGTAAGAAGCTCCTCACTCCTCGGCGAATTGGGACACTTTTGTTCACCAGTGACAGTTCTAATACAGATGGAAGTGCCAGTGAAGATGAGTTTCAAGGTTCTGATGAGGTTGTGACCGAAACTAATGACCATAATACCGGTAATAGTGAGGAAAACCCAGACAACCCTCAGCCTTCCACCTCTGCTGCTGGGCCGTCTTGTTCACGTTCAGTTGTACTAGAATCAAAGAGGAAATTCCTATTTTCCCAAATCCCGGACTCAGATGTGAGCATTGGTGATGATAGTGATAGTGAATATGAACTACAAGCTCTTGAAAACAGTTCCAGTATTGATGGTGAAGTGGAATATTCTCCAGTGAAACGTCAGTATATACGACTGTGAGGGAAAAGTTCAATAGATAAGAGTGCAAAAATTATAGGGGGATAAGTCTGTTGAGTGTACCTGGTAAAGTGTATGGTAGAGTTATAATTGAAAGAATTAAGAGTAAGACGGAGAATAGGATAGCAGATGAACAAGGAGGCTTTAGGAAAGGTAGGGGGTGTGTGGACCAAGTGTTTACAGTGAAACATATAAGTGAACAGTATTTAGATAAGGCTAAAGAGGTCTTTGTGGCATTTATGGATTTGGAAAAGGCGTATGACAGGGTGGATAGGGGGGCAATGTGGCAGATGTTGCAAGTGTATGGTGTAGGAGGTAGGTTACTGAAAGCAGTGAAGAGTTTTTACGAGGATAGTGAGGCTCAAGTTAGAGTATGTAGAAAAGAGGGAAATTTTTTCCCAGTAAAAGTAGGCCTTAGACAAGGATGTGTGATGTCACCGTGGTTGTTTAATATATTTATAGATGGGGTTGTAAGAGAAGTAAATGCGAGGGTCTTGGCAAGAGGCGTGGAGTTAAAAGATAAAGAATCACACACAGGGTGGGAGTTGTCACAGCTGCTCTTTGCTGATGACACTGTGTTCTTGGGAGATTCTGAAGAGAAGCTGCAGAGATTGGTGGATGAATTTGGTAGGGTGTGCAAAAGAAGAAAATTAAAGGTGAATACAGGAAAGAGTAAGGTTATGAGGATAACAAAAAGATTAGGTGATGAAAGATTGAATATCAGATTGGAGGGAGAGAGTATGGAGGAGGTGAACGTATTCAGATATTTGGGAGTGGACGTGTCAGCGGATGGGTCTATGAAAGATGAGGTGAATCATAGAATTGATGAGGGAAAAAGAGTGAGTGGTGCACTTAGGAGTCTGTGGAGACAGAGAACTTTGTCCTTGGAGGCAAAGAGGGGAATGTATGAGAGTATAGTTTTACCAATGCTCTTATATGGGTGTGAAGCATGGGTGATGAATGTTGCAGCGAGGAGAAGGCTGGAGGCAGTGGAGATGTCATGTCTGAGGGCAATGTGTGGTGTGAATATAATGCAGAGAATTCGTAGTTTGGAAGTTAGGAGGAGGTGCGGGATTACCAAAACTGTTGTCCAGAGGGCTGAGGAAGGGTTGTTGAGGTGGTTCGGACATGTAGAGAGAATGGAGCGAAACAGAATAACTTCAAGAGTGTATCAGTCTGTAGTGGAAGGAAGGCGGGGTAGGGGTCGGCCTAGGAAGGGTTGGAGGGAGGGGGTAAAGGAGGTTTTGTGTGCGAGGGGCTTGGACTTCCAGCAGGCATGCGTGAGCGTGTTTGATAGGAGTGAATGGAGACAAATGGTTTTTAATACTTGACGTGCTGTTGGAGTGTGAGCAAAGTAACATTTATGAAGGGATTCAGGGAAACCGGCAGGCCGGACTTGAGTCCTGGAGATGGGAAGTACAGTGCCTGCACTCTGAAGGAGGGGTGTTAATGTTGCAGTTTAAAAACTGTAGTGTAAAGCACCCTTCTGGCAAGACAGTGATGGAGTGAATGATGGTGAAAGTTTTTCTTTTTCGGGCCACCCTGCCTTGGTGGGAATCGGCCAGTGTGATAATAAAAAAAAAAAAAAAAATAATAATAAGTCAAGCTCCCGCCTTTCTTCCCCCTCCCCGAAAGTGATAGCTTCATTGCCGGCTACTAGTTAAGGTAGGGTGAGTCACGCTCCCGTTTTTCCCGCCTTTTCTCCCCCACCCCTAAAGTGATAGTTTGATTGCCGGCTGCTTGTTAACGTAGGGTCAGTCTAGCTCCCGCTATCCCTTCCCCTCCCTCTTCCTCCCCCCTCGAAAGGTGAAGTGTGGGGCTCTGGTCAAACAGTAAATCACTCGACTCACAGCTCCCAACACTACTCTTGGATGTCAGAGAGGGTCACCTGGCAATCAACGAGCAGAAAAGGAGAAGGACTAACGTCCAGAGACTTCCCCATTTTGCATTTAAGTACCTGTGCACCTGTATGAAATTGCAGGACGTAACTCCACAGCATTGCAGCGGTAAAGAACCTGCTTTCCTGTCATCGGGATACTACTCACTGGTATACTGTGAAGAACTAGCCAGTGGATGGTCACCAACACCTGCGACCCCCCCCATCATCAGCAACGGCTACGATTTCAACAACAGTGTCACCAACACCAGACACCCCAGTAGATATTAGCGTTGAGTTCAAATGTTATTTTATTCATTTAATTTTTCATTTTTCTTTCAAATAGGATATACCTTTCATGTTTTATTGTTTTATGTTTGATTTAATAAATAATAGTGTTTATCTTTGTGAATTATTATTTCTTTTTCTATTCATTAATTTTCCTGAGGAGGAGCCAGCCTGAGTAATACTGTCTGAAGTTGTTACAGGGCTGAGTAAGCCTTCACAAGTGGCAACCCTGCCAGGATCAACTCTACTGAATCAAGATTCAACTCCATCTCGAATCTACCATTGGAACTTCAATGCCGCATACCACAGACGGTTACCACCAGCCATGAGTAATCATTCTCTATGGTAGGACTACAGTACAGGTGTTTAAAAGATTTGGTGATTGTTATAGTCTCAATTTATTGTAAGTCAAGTCAGGCAGGATATAATATTTAATTCTGCCACTTAATTGTATGTGAGCTTGAAACACTTTGGAGGATTAGACTCTAGGGACCCGAGATTTTCCAGTGACAACTTGTTTCATTGAGCTCTTCATTATATCAAGGGAACTGTCATAGGACACTCTTGATTTTTTGGTGAGAAGATTGGATGGTCAAGGGACCCCATTCTACTTACTGTTTGCTTGGAGCCGGCATAGAACCCTTCGTTTTCATTAAATACATATTGTTTAATTGAAGCAGGGATCGAGCCCTCTGGTTTATTTATAGTTTGAGCGGAGCAGGAATTGAACCCTCCGTTTTCTTTAATACCCGTTTCATTTCCCCTGATAGTTTAAGTTATTCTTGCAAGTATGGAGGAATACCAGTTTTGGATGAACGCTGGAAGTAGGTTAGGAATAACAGGGAAAAATTTAGAATCTTTCATTAGTGCTAAGATCCAGGAAAGACTTGAAAGAGAGAGAATTGAGAGAGAAGAAAGACAGTTAGAAAGGGAAAGAGAAGAAGAAAAGGAGAGAGAGAGAGAATCGAAAGAGAAATCCAAGAAAGACAGTTAGAAAGAGAGAGAGAAGACAAAAAAAAGCGTGATAGACTTGATCGTGAGGAGAGAGCAAGAGTACGTGAGGAACAAGTTAAATTAAGGGAACCTGAGGAAAGAGCAAAGGATAGAGAAGTTGAGGAAAAAGCTAGAGAACGTGAAGAAAAAGCTAGAGAACGTGAAGAAAAAGCTAGAGAACTTGAGTTAATAGAGAGAGAAAAGGATCGCGAGCTCAAAAAATCTCGCCTGAATTAGAGAATAAAAAGTTAACTTTTACACAACAACAATTAGAGGAAGGAGTAATGGAACAACGTGCAGTCAGTGCACATATTCCAACACCTAATTTACCTCCCTTCACAGAGGGGGAAGACATAACTTCATACATTATCAGGTTTGAAAATACCGCTACCCTCTGTGAATGGCCTGCTGACACCTGGGCTAACAGGTTAGGAATGTTATTTTCTGGTACAGCTTTGAATATCTATGCAACTTTGTCACAGGATATCATATGTAATTATAACCTACTAATGAAGGCAATCCTTAAAGCATATCAAAAAACCACTAATTCTTACAGGAAAGATTTCAGGTATGCCACCTTACAGCCTGGCCAGAACTTTCAACAGTTACAGGTAACACTTTCGTTTGTTCGACTTTTGGATAGATAGTTCAGGAATTGATCTCAGTTATGAATCTCTTAGAGACTTAATGGTTGCTGACCAGTTCCTGACAGCTCTTCCTCACCAAATACGAACATTCATCAGAGAACGTAACCTGATTAAAGCTGAGGAAGTTGCTGAGGCTCACAATTCCTATAAAGACCTAAAGGGATCGAACCCTAAGGGTAAGGGTTCATCAGACCTTAAGAAATCAAAGCCTCTAGTGGAAAGTAAAATTAGTTCTTTTATTCCTGTTTGTCATTTGTGTGGTGTTAAGGGACATAAACGTCCAGATTGTCCTTCTAAGAAGGTCCAAAAAGTTGGAAGATGTTTTAAAGACTGTAATGACCAAGCACCCTTCTGTTCAGGAACAGTTAATGGACTTAATGTATCTACCATTTTACGAGACACTGGATGCACATGTATAGTCATTTCTGATAAGCTGTTCCCTAACCTTAAAGAAACTCATTCCTCTGCTATACTTTCAGACTACTTGGGCCGTACGGACACTTTTCCTACCATCCGTTGTTACATTAGGTCTAAATGGTTCACAGGTTGGTCTGAAGCCGTACTAGCTCCCATCACTTCTTGCTCCGTACTAATAGGTAATGTAAAAGGTGCCATTCTTCCTTCTGAGGTTGACCTTTCATCACCAAAGATGGATATAAGTGTTTCAGATCCTCTTCCTGTGGAGTCAGAGAAGCCCCTCGAAAGTTCAGATGAGACAATGTCTCGTGAGATTCATGTGGGATTAAAAACCAGTGATGCTACTCTCGAAAGCGAGGTAGTAGGATCACCGGTTCACTTGTTAGATGAAAGTGAAGATATCACCTCCGATACCATAAATGTCTTGACTAGGGCTCAGACCAAAGCCCAGGCTTCTCCTACTGTCCATCCTTTGATTTTCCCTGACTTTAAGCCTTTAGATATATCGAAGGACTCCTTTGTCAAGTTACAACGTAATTGCCCTTCTCTTCAGAATTGCCATAATGCCGCTAAACAAAATCAAGTTATCCAAAGGAAAAACTTTTCATATAAATTTGAATATATAAAAGGTATCTTGTACAAGTCAGTATTCAAATTAAATTCAGATGAAATAGACTATTCCATCTTAGTCGTTTCAAGTCAATGCAGAGAGACTGTTCTTAAAATGGCTCATGACCTGCCAGTGGCCGGACATTTCTCACATCGTAAAATTAGGGAAACCTATTGTTGGCCCAAAATGTCCTCAGATGTCACTACCTATTGTAGATCATGTAAAGTTTGCCAACTGTCATCCTCCCGAGGTACCAGGCGAGTACCTATGGTCAAAATGCCTATCTTTACGGTACCGTTTGAAAAAGTAGCTATTGACATCGTTGGTCCTTTATCTCCACTTTCATCTGGGGGACATAGATATATATTAACATTAGTTGATTATGCTTCGAGTTTCCCTGAAGCCATACCCTTAAAGACCATAACTACTACAGAGGTGGCTGAAGCCCTTTTGTCCATCTTCTCCAGAGTGGGCATCCCTAGAGAAATTTTGTCTGACCGTGGGACACAATTCACATCTGACTTAATGCAACATCTATACCAACTTCTGGGAGTGAAGCCTCTCTTCACAACACCCTATCATCCCAGCTGTAATGGGAGGATTGAGCGCCAGCATTCGATTCTCAAGTCCATTTTAAGGAAACTTTGCTCCCTTAAACCTAAGGAGTGGCATCGTTACCTACCCTGTGCTTTGTTTGCCATGAGGGAAGTTTCCAGTGACTCTTTGGGGTTTTCACCTTTTGAACTTCTCTATGGTAGACAGGCCAGAGGTCCACTGTCCATCCTTCATGACTTATGGACTAATGAGGAGGTAAATGCTGAGGTTCAGTCTTCTTACCAGTTTCTCCTTGACCTTAGATCCAAACTTGAGGAGACCTCTGACATAGTTTCGAAAAACTTAAGTTTGTCAATGGACCAGTACAAAACCTATTTAGATTCCAAAAGTCAGAGGAGACATTTTAAAGTAGGTGATGAAGTTCTTGTACTTTTGCCTATCAAGTCAAATAAATTATTAGTAGCATGGAAAGGTCCATATAAAGTATTAAAAATTTGTGGGAAAGTTGACTACCTCATAGAAGTCAAGGGGAAACCTAAGCTTTATCATATCAACATCCTTAAGAAATATTACCGAAGAAATTTGGTTAACTGCCTTAACAACTTTGACTTAGTTTTTCCACACAAACTTGATAAGACAACTGAAGAATGTAAAGTGTGCATAATTGACACCTCTATCTTAGACTATGATGAAGAACTACATGACTTGGTGACTTTTGACCACTTGGATGCAACCAACATTAATATTAATGAATCTTTGGATGACCATAAGAGACATGAACTACTTCAATGTGTGAGTAACTTTTCAGACGTCTTTACTGATATTCCAGGTGTTACCTCCACGGTAGTCCATAAGATTGACTTAGTGACGGACAATCCTATCAAACGAAAATTATACCCAGTTCCAGTTCACCTTAGGGATGCATTTGACCGAGAGGTAGACAAATTATTAAAACTAAAGATCATTGAATCTTCAGTATCTTCATATTGTTCACCAGTAGTCATGGTTAAGAAGGAGAATAATTCATATAGACTTGCTATTGACTTCAGAGGCCTTAATGCTATAACTCGGTGGGATGCTGAGCCTATGCCCTTAATAGATAGCGATCTACACAAATTTTATGACTCTTCCTTCTTTTCAGAGATTGATATTGCGCAGGCATATCATCAAGTAATGTTAGATACTTCTTCTAAGCAGTACACCGCTTTTCCTACACACCAAGGACTGATGCAATATAGAACTATGCCTTTCGGTTTGGTAACTGCCTGTGCTACCTACGTGAGACTGATGAGAAAGGTCTTGGGTAATATGCCAAATGTTTCAGTTTATTTTGATAACATTTACGTAATGACATCTACGTGGGGCGAACATATCCAAACATTAACATCAGTTTTGCGTAGGTTACGCTCACATGGCCTCACTGCCAAGCCGAAGAAATGCTTCCTTGGGTATAACAAGATTAGACATCTTGGACTGATACTTTCTAATAACCAAGAAGCTCATGCGTAGCTTTCTTGGTTCTGTAAATTTTTATGCACGGTTTATCCCGAATCTTGCTGATCTTACAGGCATCTTATCGGACTTCCTTAAAAAGTCTGTGAAGGAACCTCTTGAACTTTCCGACATAGCTCGGGAAAAGTTTAATGAGATTAAAAGTATCTTCTCGAAAGACCCTGTACTTACGATTCCAGATATTAATAAAACATTTTGTTTGAGAACTGATGCCTCCAATACTGGCTTAGGTGCGGTGTTACTACAATACCATGATGGTACTCCCTTCCCTGTATGCTTCCTAAGCCGGAAACTCCTTCCCGCAGAAACAAGATACTCCACAATAGAAAAGGAATGTTTAGCCCTTGTGTGGGGTATCTCCAAACTTAAATTTTATTTGCTGGGAAAAGAATTCATTTTAGAAACGGACCACAAACCTTTGATATACCTAGAAACTTTTAAGGGAACCAACAGTCGCCTCTTGAGGTGGACATTGGCACTCCAGGCTTTTAAGTTCCATATTGTGTATATTAATGGTTCATCCAATTATTTCTCTGACTGGTTAAGTCGTGACAGTCAGTAGAAGATTTGTTGCCTTACGCGACTTCCACATGTTAGAACTTTTTCCTCGCCTATTCTTCTTATACTCCTTGACTATAAGTCTTGGTATGGGGGAGTGTGAGGGAAAAGTTCAATAGATAGGAGTAGAGATATAGTAACGATAGTTTCATTGCCGGCTACTAGTTAAGGTAGGGTAAGTCAAGCTCCCGCCTTTCTTCCCCCTCCCCGAAAGTGATAGTTTCGTTGCTGGCTACTAGTTAAGGTAGGGTGAGTCACGCTCCCATTTTTTCCGCCTTTTCTCCCCCACCCCTAAAGAGATAGTTTGATTGCCGGCTGCTTGTTAACGTAGGGTCAGTCTAGCTCCCGCTATCCCTTCCCCTCCCTCTTCCTCCCCCCTCGAAAGGTGAAGTGTGGGGCTCTGGTCAAACAGTAAATCACTCGACTCACAGCTCCCAACACTACTCTTGGATGTCAGAGAGGGTCACCTGGCAATCAACGAGCAGAAAAGGAGAAGGACTAACGTCCAGAGACTTCCCCATTTTGCATTTAAGTACCTGTGCACCTGTATGAAATTGCAGGACGTAACTCCACAGCATTGCAGCGGTAAAGAACCTGCTTTCCTGTCATCGGGATACTACTCACTGGTATACTGTGAAGAACTAGCCAGTGGATGGTCACCAACACCTGCGACCCCCCCCTATCATCAGCAACGGCTACGATTTCAACAACAGTGTCACCAACACCAGACACCCCAGTAGATATTAGCGTTGAGTTCAAATGTTATTTTATTCATTTAATTTTTCATTTTTCTTTCAAATAGGATATACCTTTCATGTTTTATTGTTTTATGTTTGACTTAATAAATAATAGTGTTTATCTTTGTGAATTATTATTTCTTTTTCTATTCATTAATTTTCCTGAGGAGGAGCCAGCCTGAGTAATACTGTCTGAAGTTGTTACAGGGCTGAGTAAGCCTTCACAACGACGATTTATGCGCTCTGGTTGTGTGCCATATGCTATTCCAAGGGGAAGGAGTACATCTCGGAGTACATCCTGTGGCTGTACAACAGGAACAGTGAAAATGAAGATGATAGTGTTGCAATTGGGATGGAAAATGTGGATGGTGGTGGTAGTGGTGGTGCCGGCCGTGAGGCACCAGCAGTGGGCCATGCTGCCACCCACGCCGCTGCCTCAGCTGATCTACAACAAAGGCCACCATCCCCCACCCACCTACCACACCAGCCTCCAAAACCACAACCTCAACAACCACAACCACCTGTCAATATCCAGTACCCACCAGCAGACCGCACCTGGGATTGGCAGGAAGCTGCCAATTTTGTTCCCAATCCCCATCACTTTGATGGAAGTCAAAGTGGAATACGGCCATCTTGTACACTTAGGAACAATGCCACTGAACTGGAATGTTTCGAGTTATTATTTGATGAACCCCTGATGGAAATTATTGTCAGGGAAAGCAACAGATACTACGAGTTCACCATGGCAAACACAATACTTTCACCAAACTCATGCTTACACCAGTGGAAGGAGACAACTGTGGCTGAGATGTATCTTTTGTTTGCCATAACAATGCTTATGCCACATGTGTGTATAAGCACAGTGTGAAATCATACTGGTCAACAGACTGCCTGATTGCAACCCCAGGTTTCAGTGATATAATACGAGAGAATTGATTTGTGCTACTATTACGTATGCTTCACTTCTCAGACAAAATCAGGCCTGACAGAAACGACAGGTTATACAAGATTAGGAATGTGTTTGTGTATCTGAAACAGAAATTCAATATGTATTTTTATCCCTTCAGGAAGCTTGTTACTGATGAGTCTTTGATTCTGTTCAAAGGACGACTCTCATTCAAGCAATACATACCAAGCAAGAGGAAACGCTATGGTATAAAGTTGTTTGTGCTTTGTGATTGTTACAGTGGTCTTGTATTGGATATAACTGTGTACACTGGAAATAATACATTGCGAGATACCAGGAAGTTACTGGGTATCTCTGGTGATGTGGTTAGAACAATGATGGAACCATATCTTGGTAAGGGACATATATTATATACTGATAACTGGTACACAAACCCCTTACTCAGTGATATCTTGCGAGTGAAAATGACAGATGTGTGTGGCACAGTGCATGCAAATCGCAAACATATGCCCAGGTTCGACGCCGGCACTCGTAGAGGTGAGGTGCAGGCGTTTGCTGCCAATGACATCATGGCATTTCGGTGGCATGACAAACGAGATGTCACACTGTCATCAGTTCACCCTAATGAAATGGCAGACACTGGCAGGCAGCATAGAGAAAGCAATGAAACCATTCTAAAACCTGCAGCTGTTACTGACTACACCCTCAATATGCACTCAGTGGACAAATGTGACATGCAGATTGGGTTTGCTGATTGTGTTTGCAAGAGTTATAAGTGGTACATAAAACTCTTTTTCCATATGCTGGACATTTCCATGCTCAATGCTTGTAATATATATAAGATGAGGACCAGAAACAAACCACCATATGGCGAATTTTGTTTGTGTCATCAGACAAATAATAATGAAGTACCAAGGAACAGCGCCTGCACTAGAAAACCGCCCACATAATTATCAACAACTCCCTTCTCATCTGAAGCATGGTGATCACTTCCTGGTAAAACTGCCTGCTACTGCTTTCAAGAAAAAGGCTCAGAAGAGGTGTTGCGTTTGTGCACATACAAAAAAACGCCCACAACAACGAAGAGACACTCGTTTTATGTGTGAGGAGTGTAAAACACCACTGTGCATGACACCACATTTCAAAAACTTCTAAAATCATGTCCTGTGACTGTATATGTGTATATAAAATATAGAAAAAAAGTAATAAACAACATTGTAAATATGTTTTGTAAACAAAATAGTGACAACAGTGTTTACGCAGTTATTGTATAGTATAGAAAAAGAAATAACTTACAAAACAGTGCTTATATTGGTCTCACAGGCCATAAAAGTTATTTGGAAAAAAAATTAAAAAAAAAAAAAAAAAAAAAATACAAAAATAGTACCTAAAAAATAAAATAAACTAATACCGGGTGACTGGCAGTCGGCGATATTACCGTATGCTGGTCATTTTCTATCAACTTCACGCCTCCATATCTCGGTAAGTACTGATGGTAAAATTTTTTTGTTTAGCCTATAAAATTCAGAAAAAAACACTATCTTTTCTTAAGAAAAATAATTTTTTTTTTTTAATTTTTTACCGACCCTGAGAACAGGTTTGGGAGAGGGCCTGCTGACCCTGAAAGGGTTAAAAGTCCTGCACATATTTTTCAGCCACTTTTTTGTCAGAACTGGCAGCCTCACCATACCACCATCACAACCACTACCACCCTCTACTACCACCATTGCTACCACCATCGCTACCACCCTCTACCACCACCCTCTACCACCATCACAATTGCTACCACCCTCTACCACCATCACTACCACCCTTTACCACCACCACCCTCTACCACCATCACAATTGCTACCACCTTCTACCATCATCACAATTGCTACCACCCTCTACCACCATCACTACCACCCTCTGCTACCATCGCAATCGCTACCACCCTCTACCACCATTGCTACCACCATCACTACCACCCTCTACCACCATCACTACCACCCTCTACCACCATCAATACCACCTTCTACCACCATCACAATCTCTACCACCCTCTACTACCATCACTACCACCCTCTACCACCATTGCTACCACCACCCTCTACCACAATCACTACCACCACCACTTTCGTACTTTCTACAAACTTTTTCTTAAATTATGTGTTTCTCACATTCTTTACCATAGGGCTGGCACTAGAAGCTTTCTTGGGGCCCATGGTGGTATATTTAGCAGTTACAAGCACCAAAAACAATGAAATAATACAAAATATATCATATGTACATGTAGAATCATCCTCACTGGCTTTGTAAAAATTGGCACACTGGCTGGTAGACTGGGTGACTGGCCGGGCCCGCCCAGCGGACACGTTCGGGACGAAAGCTCCAAACCGAGTTTTCAGGTGTTATCTGAGCCAATTTTTTTATGCCAAAGCAAGGCGTTATCTGATTTTGGTGCTATCCGATCCAGGTGTTAACCGGGGTCCACCGTATTTTGTCGTACGTGGAATTACAATGGAACGGATTAATTCCATTTCAATTAATTTAAATGAGGAAAATTGACTCAACGAACGAGTAAATCGAGATGCGAGCAAGGTCACAGAACGGATTAAACTCCTAAGTAGAGGTTCCACTGTACTTTCATATGCAGTCAATTAAACAAATCATTGTTTATATTTACTTTTATAATTTTTATGGAGATTGCATGATCTCTTCTTAATAAAAAATAATGCACACAAGCACTTAAATTTTCTTATGACAAAACAGTACTTACTGGGAATCAATCAAATAACTGCATGATGCAACAAAGTGGTATAGTTATGCCCATTTTATGTACAAGCACCAAACGAAAAGCATGCCACAGTTCATAATAGTGAATTTCAAAATTTATTCTCCAGCATATTTTCAAACATCCAGCAGGCTAGAGTGAGTAGGTTAGATAAGAGTGAATGGAGACAAGTAGTTTTAATGGAAGTGCTTGGAGTGTGAGTACAAGAACTTTTATAAAGGGATTCAGGGGAACTGGTTATCCAGACTTGAGTCCAGGAGGTGGAAAGGGTAGTGCCTGCACTCTGAAGGAGGAGTAGGCATATTGGAGTTGGAGGGGGCACTTTGACTATGATGTCTGCATATTTCTAGAAAGACAGCAAATGAGTTAATGTCAGTGAATACGTTTTCTTCTTTGGGTCTCCCTGCCTTGGTGGGAGATGGCCACTGAGTTAAAAACAAAATCAAAGATAATGATCGAATGAATGATGGTTAATGTATTTTCTTCTTTGGGGCTCTGGTGGCCTGGTGGTTAACGCTCTCGCTTCACACGGTGAGGGCCTGGGTTCGATTCCCAGCCAGAGTAGAAACATTGGACGTGTTTCTTTCCACCTGTTGTCTATGTTCCCCATCAGTAAAATGGGTACCTGGGTGTTAGTCGACTGGTGTGGGTCGCATCCTGGGACACTGACCTAAGGAGGCCTGGTCACAGACCGGGCCGCGGGGGCGTTGACCCCCGGAACTCTCTCCAGATAATCTCTCCAGAAACCCCACCTCAGTGGGAGACAGCTATCGAAATAAAAACACTGAAGACAAGCCTACTATCTTACCTCTTTAACTGAACACCTTATAATTCCATATCAAGTTGGTTAATTTTCACCAATCTTTATTTTACACAAAATTTATTTTCTATTTCAAGAACAGTACAGTAAATTTTTAAATGGAATAAAGACACAGGAGTCAAGCCACTTACCTCACACATTATATCTTTCTAGTATATATAAAAGGATACGCTATAACATATCTTTTCAGCTCATCAATTTTCTCTGTGTTGTTTGGTATACTGACTTGAATACCAATGAATATATCTGGAAGTGGCTGAAATATTTTTGGGATAAGTAACTAAAGCTTTAACTTAACTAATTTGCATTAAAAGATTGAAGATAAATAAAAAAACTATTATAAAAAGAGCACATAAAGTCAAAATTCATGATTTTTAACACTCTCCAAAATATTTCTAAATAAGAAACTGAATAAGACAATCCTTTCTTTTATAGCCCATTGAATATAGAGCTAAGAGTTGTTATCTTACATCAGATCATTTTGAAGCCCAGCCCTAAGGTCTATCACTACTACCCCTCAAGACGCAAGTGACAACAGCTTGCCAACACTCACATACTTATTTAGTACTTAGGTGGAAAGGGTCAACAGGTATGAGCAGAGTTAATGAAATCTCTAGAAGTGCAGATTATTATTATGAACTCATTATTATTATTATTATTATTATTATTATTATTATTATTATTCTCCATAGGGAAGTGGAAGAAAATTCTTCCTCCATAAGCCATGTGTGTCATAAGTGGCAGTTTGCTGAAAGAAGATTATTACAATTATTATTATTACTACTACTATTGGGAAGCACTAAACCCACAGAAGACTATTTAGTACCTGGTAATGGGAGGAAATCCAATTTGATGAAAAAAAAATGAGAGCAGCTCTAATTCCTAGGATGAAGAACCCTTTGTTAACTTCAAGACACCCTGAGTATACCTGGAATGTAATTAGTATATAACATGAAGAGTCCTTTCCCTAGACTTTTACTCTTGCCCTTTCCTAATGTATATACGTATAGTAAACCTCTCAATGACGGATTTTGGAAATTTTGGACAAATGCTCTAATTATCAAACAGAATGGACGAAAGTGAGTGATTCTGCATTTTGTCAGTAGCAATAGTGTCCAGTTGTCTTCTGAATTATCAGGCCAAGTCTGTTAATGTCCATGTTTGTCTGGTATGGGACAAAGCAGCCATGTCCAGAACCTGTCCATTTTCGTTGTTCTCTGAGCAGTAGGCCAGCCTAGCCAGTTTATTGTTTGTGCTCCCTCACACACACACACTTTTGTCATTCAGTCTCTATATTTTAAAGGGCCCAAGCCATGCCAGGAAGACTGTGGGTTACTATATGGTGAGAATAAAGCATTACAATTGACATCATATCAATCACATTACTAGATTTTATTAAATACTGTACATTTATGCTTGACTATATTATGATGTATTCACTGCCAGATCCCAAACTTATGGTGTGACTTTTTGCACATACACTTGAAAAGGTGCATCCAAAACGGAATAGCATGTACTACAAAGGCTTGTCACATGCTATTTAATTCTAGATACTTTTCAATTGCATGTAAAAAAATTGCACTATTCAGAGGAGCTTTACAAGAGAGCTAAATGTATGTGAACTCAATACAATATCCTTTGCATTTATTAACAGGAGAATTGGATAATGTAAATTAGTTATGTAAATACAAACTTAATAAGAAGTGTACTATGGCTGTTCTATATATAGTAGATCGTAGGATAATAATGTTCCTGTGGATGATAAGAAAGAAATGATTGCTAATATTATGAATGAAAAGAAGTTGGATGTACTAGCTTTAAGCAAAACAAAGCTGAAGGGGGTAGGGGTGTTTCAGTGGGGAGAAATAAATTGGATTAAGTCAGGAGTATCTGAAAGAGAGCTAAGGAAAGGTAGCAATAATGTTGAAAGATCAGTTATGGAAAGAGAAGAGGAAATATAAATATATAAATTCAAGGAATATGTGGATTAAAGAGTTGGATGTGAACAGTGGGTCATAATAAGTGTGTATGCACCTGGAGAAGAAAGGAGTGTAGAGGAAAGAGATAGATTTTTGGAGATGTTAAGCAAGTGTGTAGGAACTTTTGAACCAAGTGAGAGAGTAACTGTGGTAGGGGACCTAAGTGCTCAAGTAGGAGAAACATTTAGAGAGGGTGTGGTAGGTAGGTTTGGTGTGCCAAGTGTAAATGATAATGGGGAGCCTTTGACTGAACTTTGTATAGAAAGGGGTTTGGTTATAGGTAATACATATTCTAAGAAACAGAGGATAAATAAGTACAGTAGGGTCCCACTTATATGGCAGGTTAGGTTCCAGGCTACCGCCGTAAAGTGGAAATCGCCGTAAAGTGAAACACCCTTTTTTCCCCTTATAAATGTATACAAACACTAGATAACAAGTTTACACTAACATATATTAAGTTAGCAATAGAACCAGGCATCAAAAAACAATAAAAAAGTAAAATACACACATAGTGCACTCATTACTTACCTTAAAATATTTGTAGTCTTAATCTAGGGTGAGACAAGTAGTATTTATTGTAAGAAATCAAGGTATGTATGGTAGTCAGCCAGGCTACCATACCAGGCCACCCTACTTACACATAATATTCTATTACATTTAATCTAGGGTTAGATGAGTAGTATTTATTGTAAGAAATCAAGTGTAGTATGTATGGTAGTCAGCCAGGCTACCATACTAGGCCAACCCACCCACACATACTATTCTATGATATTTAAGCATCCCAGAGCGATAAAATGCATTAACAGTTCACTCATTACTTACCTTAAAATATTTGTAGGCTTAATGTAGGGTAAACGAGATAAAACAAATATATGTAAACAAGAGAGAGAGAGAATGAGTACATGAGGGAGGACAGGCGCAGAGTTATGTAAACAAACCAGGCGAACGCAAGTTTTGTAAACACATAAAGTGTACACGTCTGGTTTGTGTACAAGTTACATTGTGTACAAGTTGTCTCTACATTGATACGGTAGAATAAATAAAGAAGAACACTCCCATTCGCATGTAACACCATTTTTAGAAGAAATAATGCTCTGAGTGAAGGCAATGGAAATAAGTCACTCTGTCTGACTTTTTTGGGTTATCCTAGGTTCTCTACACATATGCTGTTATGTATGATAATCTATGTAACTGTATTTGTGTATACCTGAATAAACTTACTTACATACGAAACGAATAATTGTCTACAGTTACCCCCAGTAACACATTTTCTCTGATGTTGGACTAAAGAAAATGTTATTCTTGCAGTCACTCATAAAAGTCTGGCTACCACATCTCACATTTATGTTTATTTATTCTATTGTGGGGTGTATTTATCATCTTTATATGTTTTGCATCGTGTTTAGCATACAATTTTGAAAAAAATATCATGGATGGATTAATAAAAATGTGTATACTAACGTAATATACGACATTTAATGAGACTCGGTGATAATTATTATTATTATTATTATTTCTAATATGGCATCATTTGTGCAAGTCATCTGGCTACCACATCTCATATTTATGTTTATTTATTCTACTGTGGGGTGTATTTATCTTATTTATATGTTATGCATCGTGTTTATTATGTAATTTTGAAAAAATATCATAGATGGATTAGTGAAAATATGTACAGTGGACCCCCGCATAACGATTACCTCCGAATGTGACCAATTATGTAAGTGTATTTATGTAAGTGCGTTTGTACGTGTATGTTTGGGGGTCTGAAATGGACTAATCTACTTCACAATATTTCTTATGGGAACAAATTCGGTCAGTACTGGCACCTGAACATACTTCTGGAGTGAAGAAATATCGTTAACCGGGGGTCCACTGTATATTAACGTAATATACAACATTTGATGAGACTCGGTGATTATTATTATCATTACTAATATGACGTCTCGAGACATAAGACACTCTTACTGATTTTAATGTGTACCTGCATGCCAGCACAGTATGTAAGTTTATTTAGGTACAGGTATACATAAGTATAATTACCAGAGTATATATAAAATATGAAATAACTTCTAAAAACACCTGAAATTTTGGAGTTTACAGACATAATGGAGAGACTTAGTGCTTACGGATCTCACATAGAATGTAAACAAACAGGGTGGGGCACGGAGACTGTATTAGAAAGACAGGTGGGGGAGCCGTATAGTGTGTTTTGGGCATAATTTGAAATGACCGTATTAGCAAAACGCCGTAAAGCGGGGCCCTACTGTATACAAGATATGATATAGGGGCATAATGACAATAGTTTGTTGGACTACTTAATGGTAGATAAAAGACTGTTAGGTAGACTTCAGGATGTACATGTTTATAGAGGGGCCAGAGATATATTTGATGACGTTTTAGTTGTAGCTACAGTGAGAGTAAAAGGTAGATGGGATACAAGGAAAACGGAAGCAGGAAGTAAGAGAGAGGCGAAGGCTTATAAACTAAAGGAGGAGACATTTAGGGTAAGATATAAACAACTATTGGAGGATAGATGGGCTACTGAGAGTACAGTGGACCCCCGCCTTATGATATAATTTCATTCCAGAAGTATGTTCAGGTGCCGTTACCGAAAGAATTTGTTCCCATAAGGAATATTGTGAATTAGATTAGTCCGTTTCAGACCCCCAAAAATACACGTACAAAAGCACTTACATAAATACACTTACACAATTGGTCGCAATGGAAGCTGATTGTAAGGCGGGGGTCCACTGTATAGGCAATAGGGTAGATGTATGGGGTAAATTTAACCCTTTCAGGGTCTGTGCCGTAGATCTACGGCTTTACATTCAGGGTCCAAACCGTAGATCTACGCCATGAGCTCAGCTCACTCTGATAAGCTGTGAGTGGTAAATTTGGGCCTAGATATGAGAGAATACATCTATGTGGTATGTGTGCACCTCATAAAACAAATCCTGCAGCACACAGTGTATAATGAGAGAAAAAAACTGAGACCGTGATTTTCGATTAAAACAGCGACTTTGCAGTGTTTTTTCGTATGTTTTTTATAGTTATATTTGCAATTTTTTGGTCTCATTTCATAGAATGGAATATATATTACAGAGATAGAGATGATTTTGATTGGTTTTAGCATGGGAAATGGCTTGAAACTGAGCTCAAAGCAGCGGAAATGTTAAATTTTTGTCAATGTTCAAGAGTAAACAAACGACCTCACACGTCTAATACACGCCACCTGATTTGTCTAATATACATTCACAAATGTGGTGATGATATTTATACAAATATTACAATATTGCATAACAGTAAATCTTCTATTTTTTGGTTTAAATAAAAATTCATTATGTGAATAAAAAATCAAAATGGAATTCATTTGTAAAGCCTCAAAACATAACTAATGAACAGAGGAAATGTTAGTTCAGTGCCAGGAATGCCTGCATTGTTTATTCTGGACCCTATTTTGAAATTGGAATATTTTGAACCTTGTGTTAAATTGGCCAAGTTACCAATTTCTGATCACTTTATTTTGTGGTTGAAACAGTTGACTGGGCGACTTATTGTGCTCAATCAATAGAATAGAAGTAATACTAGTGAAACAGCTAAGAATTTGGTCGACTGGAATAATGTAATTGGCCTAAAATAGGAGTCGAAGTCGGCAAAATCGCCGATTCATAAATATCGCTGACGCATCAAAATTCGCGAGCATAATTTCGTCAATTTTCCATCAAACATCATACTTTTTGTTTTATTACCTTCAGAAAAAGATTCTCTACCATTTCATAAGAAAAAATAACAAAAATTTTCTTTGAAAATTCTTGGACCCTGGTGTGCACTTTGAAATTTGGCCTCTGGACCCTGAAAGGGTTAAAAATGTAGTGTTAGAGTGTTCAGCAGATGTTTGGAGTTACAGGAAAGTGAGTGCAGGAGGGAAGAGGAGTGACTGGTAAGAGAGAAAAAGTTAGCATATGAGAGGTTTTTACAAAGTAGAAGTGATACAAGGAGGGAAAAGTAAATGAAAAGAAAAAAAGCAGTTAAGAGAGTGGTGAAGTAATGCAAAAAGAGAACAAATGAGAGAGTGGGTGAGATGTTATCAACAAATTTTGTTGAAAGTAAGAAAAAGTTTTGGAGTGAGATTAATAAGTTGAGAAAGCCTAAAGAACAAATGAATTTGAAAGTTAAAAATATGAGAGGAGAGCTATTAATTGGAGAGTTAGAAGTATCGGGAAGATGGAGGGAATATTTTGAGGAATTGTTAAATGATGAAGAAGATAGGGAAGCTGTGATTTTGTGTATAAGACAAGGAGGAATAACATCTTGTAGGAGTGAGGAAGAACCAGTTGTGAGTGAGGGGGAAATGCAGTTGGTAGAATGAAAGGGGGTAAAGTAGCTGGGATTGCTGGGATAAAGATAGAAATGTTAACCCTTAAACGGTCCAAACGTATATATACGTTTTTTCAACATCTGAAAGTATGTAAAAAATTGTAGATCTTCTTTTTTGTTTTACATTTGAAAACGTGTAAAAAAAACCTTTATCTACATTATTTTTTTTGTTATATTTGAAAATATGTAAAAAAAAGTAGATCTATTTTTGTAGCACTATGAATTTGAACGTTGATCTGTTTGGACCATTTAAGGGTTAAAAGCGGGTGGGAACATAGTTTTGGAGTGGTTAGTGTTTTTATCTAATAAATGTATGGAAGACGGTAAAGTACCTAGGGACTGACAGAGAGCATACATAGTTCCTTTGTATAAAACAAAGGGGACAAAAAAAAAAGTGTAAAAATTATAGGTGAATAAGTCTGTCGAGTCCTTGGTATTAGGTTGGTAGAAAGCAGCCACCCAGGGAGGTACTAATGTCCTGCCGAGCGAGTGTAAAATGGAAGCCTGTAATTATTTTACATGATGGTAGGATTGCTGGTGTCTTTTTGTCTCATAAACTTGGAAAACTTCAGGTATGTCTTGCTACTTCTACTTACATTTAGGTCACACTACACATACATGTACAAATATATTATACACACACCCCTCTGGGTTTTCTTCTATTTTCTTACTAGTTCTTGTTCTTCTTTATTTCCTATCTCCATGGGGAAGTGGAACAGAATTTTTCCTCCATAAGTCATGCTTGTCATAAGAGGTGACTAAAATGCCAGGAGCAAGGGGCTAGTAACCTCTTCTCCTGTATAAATTACTAAATTTAAAAGAGAGGAACTTTTGTTTTTCTTTTTGGGCCACCCTACCTTCGTGGGATACGGCCAGATTGTTGAAAGAAGTCTGTTGAGTATATTTGGTAAAGTGTATGGCAGAGCTGTTATTCAAAGAATTAAGAGTAAGACAGAGAGTAGGATAGCAGATGAACAAGGAGGCTTTAGGAAAGATGAGTGTGTAGACCAAGTGTTTACAGTGAAACATATTGGTGAACAGTATTTAGATAAGGGTAAAGAAGTTTTTGGGGAATTTATGGATATGAGAAAGGCATATGATAGGGTCAATAGGGGGGCAACATGCACATGTCGCAATGTATGGAATAGGAGGTAGGTTACTGAAAGCAGTGAAGAGCTTTTACAAAGATAGTGAGGCTCAGGTTAGAGTTAGTAGGAGAGAGGGATATTATTTCCCAGTAAAAGTAGGTATTAGACAGAGATGTGTCATGTCACCATGGTTATTCAATATACTTAGAGTTAGGGTTGAAAGAGAAATGAATGCTCTGGTGTTGGCAAGGGGTGTGGGGTGAAAAGATAAAGAATCTAACACAAAGTGGGAGTTGTCACAGTTGCTCTTTGCTGATGACACTGCTTTTGAAGGAGGTGCAGGATTACCAAAACTATTATCCAGAGGGCTGAGGAGGGGTTATTGAGGTAGTTCGGACATGTAGAGAGGATAGAACAAAATAGAATGACTTTGAGAGACTATGAATCTGTAGTGAAGGGATAACGGGGTAGGGTCAGCCTAGAAAAGGTTGGAGGGAGGGAATAAAGGAGGTTTTGTGTGCAAGTGGCTTGGACTTCCAGCAAGCATGCGTGAGCATGTAAACAGAAGCGAGTGGAGACAAATGGTTTTTAGGACTTGACGTGCTGTTGGAATATGAGCACGGTAACATTTATGAAGGGATTCTGGGAGAACAGCAGGCTGGACTTGAGTCCTGGAGATGGGAAGTACAGTACCTGCATTACTCTACTACTACCACTACCAGTTCCTGCCTATATATACCCGTCCGCTCTTCTTAGTGTGATTTTGTAAATGGTCCAAGTCGGACTGAAATGTCGCCATAAGCTCCTCTCTATGCGCAGGTTATTTGTGTATCGTTCCAGTCATGGTATTGTGCCTTTTTTTGTTATTTAAGAAGTGTAAATGTTGGTTTTATAATTGTAGTGTAAGCACACCTCTGGCAAGACAATGATGGAGTGAATAATTATGAAAACTTTTCTTTTTCAGGCCACCCTGCCTTGGTGGGAAATGGCGGATGTGTTAATAAAAAAAAAAACAGTGTTCCTGAAAACAGCATCTAATAAAAAATTGTGTGAACTGAACTGAAGAACACACATTGAGAGTATGGTTACATTCATTTCACCCCAAAAAAGCCAACCAAATGTTTTATAGGTCTCTAAATTCCAAAAAGCAATGATAATGTATTTGTATGTGGATGCAGTGATGAGTTACATTTAATACAATACTTATAAGGTTGATGGGTAGACTCCAGGATGTACATGTTCATAGAGGGGCAACTGATATATCAGATCATTATTTAGTTGTAGCTACAGTTAGAGTAAGAGGTAGATGGGACAAGAGGAAAATGGCAACAACAAGTAAGAGAGAGGTAAAAGTGTATAAATTAAGGGAGGATGAAGTTCGGGTGAGATACAGTGGACCCCCGGTTAACAATACTTTTTCATTCCAGAAGTATGTTCAGGTGCCAGTACTGACCAAATTTTTTCCCATAAGGAATATTGTGAAGTAGATTAGTCCATTTCAGACCCCAAAACATACACATACAAACGCACTTACATAAATACACTTACATAATTGGTCGCATTGGGAGGTGATCGTAAAGCGGGAGTCCACTGTATAAGCAACTATTGGCAGAAAGGTGGGCTAGTGCAAGTATAAGTAGTGGGGAGGTTGAAGAGGGTTGGAATAGTTTTAAAAATGCACTATTAGAATGTGGGGCAGAAGTTTGTGGTTATAGGAGGGTGGGTGCAAGAGGAAAGAGGAGTGACTGGTGGAATGATGAAATAAAGGGTGTGATAAAAGAGAAAAAGGTAGCTTATGAGAGGATTTTACAAAGCAGAAGTGTTATAAGAAGAGAAGAGTATATGGAGAGTAAAAGAAAGGTGAAGGGAGTGGTGAGAGAGTGGAAAAGAAGAGCAGATGAGAGTGGGAGAGGCACTGTCAAGAAATTTTAATGAAAACAAGAAAAAAAATTTGGAGCGAGTTAAACAAGTTAAGAAAGCCTAGGTAACGAATGGATTAGTCAGTTAAAAACAGAGTAGGGGAGTTAGTAGATGGGGAGAAGGAGGTATTGGGTAGATGGCAAGAATATTTTGAGGAACTTTTAAATGTCAATGAAGAAAGGGAGGCGGTAATTTCATGAATTGGCCAGAGAGGTATACCATCTTTCAAGAGTGAAGAAGAACAGGATGTGAGGTGTGGGGGAGGTGCGTGAGGTATTACGTACAATGAAAGGGGGTAAAGCAGCAAGTATAAGTAGTGGGGAGGAATAGTTGGAATAGTTTTAAAAATGCACTATTAGAATGTGGGGCAGAAGTTTGTGGTTATAGGAGGGTGGGTGCAGGAGGAAAGAGGAGTGACTGGTGGAATGATGAAATAAAGGGTGTGATAAAAGAGAAAAAGGTAGCTTATGAGAGGATTTTACAAAGCAGAAGTGTTATAAGAAGAGAAGAGTATATGGAGAGTAAAAGAAAGGTGAAGGGAGTGGTGAGAGAGTGGAAAAGAAGAGCAGATGAGAGTGGGAGAGGCACTGTCAAGAAATTTTAATGAAAATAAGAAAAAAATTTTGGAGCGAGTTAAACAAGTTAAGAAAGCCTAGGTAACGAATGGATTTGTCAGTTAAAAACAGAGTAGGGGAGTTAGTAGATGGGGAGATGGAGGTATTGGGTAGATGGCGAGAATATTTTGAGGAACTTTTAAATGTCAATGAAGAAAGGGAGGCGGTAATTTCATGAATTGGCCAGAGAGGTATACCATCTTTCAGGAGTGAAGAAGAACAGGATGTGAGGTGTGGGGGGAGGTGCGTGAGGTATTACGTACAATGAAAGGGGGTAAAGCAGCTGGAACTGATGGGATCAAGACAGAAATGTTAAAAGCAGGGGGGGGATATAGTGTTAGAGTGGTTGATATTTTTGTTTAATAAATGTATGAAAGAGGGGAAGGTACCTAGGGATTGGCAGAGAGCAACTGTAGTTCCTTTATATAAAGGGAAGGGAGACAAAAGAGATTGTAAAAAGTATAGAGGAATTAGTTTACTGAGTATACCAGGAAAAGTGTATGGTAGGGTGATTATTGAAAGAATTAGAGGTAAGACAGAATACAGGACTGCAGAAGAGGTTTCAGAGGTTTTAAAGTGCATAGGGGATGTGTAGCTCAAGTGTTTATAATGAAGCATATATGTTAACAGTATTTAGATATAGGTAGGGAAGTCTTCATTGCATTTAAGAACATAAGAAAGAAGGAACACTGCAAAAGGCCTACAGACCCATGCAAAGCAGGTCCATGTCCCCCCCCCTCCCCAATTAGCCCAATGACCCACCTAACCACATCACTTCCACTTAAGGAAGGAGCAAGGCATCAGACCTAGTAGCAGAAGCATGTCAGGTCCAACTCACACCCACTCATGTATTTATCTAACCTATTTTTAAAACTACACAACATTTTAGCCTCCATAACTGTACTCGGGAGTTTGTTCCACTCATCCACAACTCTGTTACCAAACCAGTGCTCTCCTATATCCTTCCTGATTCTGAATTTTTCCAACTTGAAACCATTGCTGCGAGTCCTGTCTTGGCTGGAAATTTTCAGCAGGCTATTTACATCCTCTTTATTTATTCCTGTTTTCCATTTATACACCTCGATCACATCTAATTCTAATTCTACGCCTCTTGAGAGAGTGCAGATTCAGGGCCCTCAGTCTATCCTCATAGGGAAGATTTCTGATACATGGGATCAACTTTGTCATCCTCCTCTGTACATTTTCCAGTGCATTTATATCCATTCTGTAATATGGTGACCAGAACTGTGCAGCATAATCTAAATGAGGCCTAACCAAGTATATATAGAGTTGAAGAACAACCAGAGGACTTCTATTATTTATACTTCTAGATATGAAGCCAAGAATTCTGTTAGCTTTATTGTGAACACTAATGCAATGTTGTCTTGGTTTTAGATTATTGCTAACCAGAACTCCTAAATCCTTTTCGCAATCAGTAGTATAAAGATCTACATTATTTAGTTTATATGTCGCACATTTAAATGTCCAACATTTAGAACTTTGCATTTGTCTATATTAACCTGCATCTGCCACTTTTCCAACCACTGCATCAGTCTATTCAAATCATCCTGGAGTGCTCTAGTGTCCTCATTAGAATGAATTGGCTGGCCTATTTTGGTGTCATCAGCAAATTTGCTTATGTCGCTATTTATTCCCTCATCTATGTCATTTATGTAAATTGTGAACAACAACAGGCCCAATACTGACCCCTGCGGAACACCGCTTGTGACGTGCCCCCATTCTGATTTCTCCCCATTTATGCAAACTCTCTGTTGCCTATTTGCCAGTAATGCCTTTACCCAGGAAAAAATTTCTCCTCCTATTCTGTGTGCCTTAAGTTTCCTCAATAGCCTCTGATGTGGAACTCTATCGAAAGCCTTACTGAAGTCCATATACACAATATCATATTCATTACCATGATCTACCTCCTCAGACACCTTAGTGAAAAAAGTTAGTATATTCTTAAGACAGGAACGCCCCTTTGTAAAACCGTGTTGAGATTCATTACCCCTTTGACTGTTTCGGTCGTATATATACAGTGGACCCTCGCACACCGTTGGCATCAAATAATGTTAAATCCGCATACCAATACATTTTATCGCTAAAATTTTGCCTCGCATACTGCTAAAAAACTCGCTCAACGCTATTCGTCCGAGACGCGTCTAATGTGCAGCATAAGCCAGCATCACATGTTCCGCCGGTGGCATTGTTTACAAGCCAGCCTCCGCGGTAACATCCAAGCATACAATCTGAACATTTTGCATTATTACAGCATTTTTTGTGGCTTCATCTGCAAAATAAGTGACCATGGGCCCCAAGAAAGCTTCTAGTGCCAACCCTACAGGAATAAGGGTGAGAATTACTACAGAGATGAAGAAAGAGATCACTGCTAAGTATGAAAGTGGAGTACGTGTCCCCGAGCTAGCCAAGTTGTATAGTAAACCCCAATCAACCATCGCTAATATTGTGTCCAAGAAAACGGCAATCAAGGAAGCTGTTCTTGCCAAAGGTGCAACTGTGTTTTCGAAACAGAGATCGCAAGTGATAGAAGATGTTGAGAGACTCTTATTGGTGTGGATAAACAAAAAACAGATAGCAGGAGATAGCATCTCTCAAGTGATCATAAGTGAAAAGGCTAGGAAGTTGCATAAGGATTTAATTAGAAAAATGCCTGCAACTAGTGATGATGTGAGTGAATTAAAGGCCAACAAAGGTTGCTTTGAGAGTTTTAAGAAGCGTAGTGGCATACATAGTGTGATAAGGCATGGTGAGGCTGCCAGTTCGGACCACAAAGCAGCTGAAAAATATGTGCAGGAATTCAAGGAGTACATTGACAGTGAAGGACTGAAACCTGAACAAGTGTTTAATTGTGACAAAATAAGCCTGTTTTGGAAGAAAGTGCCAAGCAGGACCTACATTACTCAGGAGGAAAAGGCACTCCCAGGACATAAGCCTATGAAAGACAGGCTTACTCTGTTAATGTGTGCCAATGCTAGTGGTGATTGCAAAGTGAAGCCTTTATTAGTGTATCACTCTGAAACTCCCAGAGCGTTCAGGCAAAAGAATATCCTCAAGGCTAATTTGTGTGTGCTGTGGAGGGCAAACAGTAAGGCATGGGTCACGAGGGACTTTTTCTATGACTGGTTACACCAAGCATTTGCCCCCAATGTGAAAAATTACCTAACTGAAAAGAAATTAGACCTTAAGTGCCTCCCGGTGTTAGACAATGCCCCTGGTCATCCTACAGACTAGGCAGAGCGACTTTGTGGGGGCATGAGCTTCATTAAGGTGAAGTTTTTGCCTCCTAATACCACTCCTCTCCTGCAGCCCATGGACCAGCAGGTTATTGCAAACTTCAAAACACTGTACACAAAAGCTATGTTTGAAAGGTGCTTTGTAGTGACCTCAGAAACTCGATTGACTAAGAGAGTTTTGGAGAGATCACTTTAATATCCTCAATTGTGTAAACCTTATAGGTAAGGCTTGGGAGGGAGTGACTAAGAGGACCTTGAACTCTGCTTGAAAGAAACTGTGGCCAGAATGTGTAGACCAAAGGGATTTTGAAGGATTTGAGGCTAACCCTGAGAGGCGTATGCCAGTTGAGGAATCAATTGCGGCATTGGGGAAGTCCTTGGGGTTGGAGGCTAGTGGGGAGGATGTGGAAGAGTTGGTGGAGGAGGACAATTAAGAACTAACCACTGATGAGCTGCTAGATCATCTTCAACAACATGAGGCCACGCCTGAGGAAACTGCTTCGGAGGAGGGGAGAGAGAAATTGAAGAAGTTGCCTACTTCAAAAATTAAGGAAATCTGTGCAATGTTGCTTAAAGTGCAAACCTTTATGGATGAAAATCACCCTCAGACAGCTGTTGCAAGCCGTGTTGGCAACCTGTACACTGACAGTGTTGTGAACCACTTAGGAAAGTCATAAAGGAACGAGAGGTACAGACCTCTATGGACAGATATGTTGTGCGACAGAAGTCCAGTGACTCTGAAGCTGGTCCTAGTGGCATTAAAAGAAGAAGGGAAGTAACCCCGGAAAAGGACTTGCTACCTCAAGTCCTAATGGAAGGGGATTCCCCTTCTAAACACTAAGACCATCAACACTCTCCCCTCCTCCCATCCCATCAATCATCACCAGATCTTCAATAAAGGTAAGTGTCATGTAACTGTGCATGTCTTCTTCAATTTGTGTGTATTAAAATTAATATTTCAAGTGGTAAAAAAAAAAAAAATTTCATACTTTTGGGTGTCAGGAACAGATTAATTTGATTTCCATTATTTCTAATGGGGAAAATTAATTCGCATAACGATAATTTCGCATAACACTGAGCTCTCAGGAATGGATTAATAGCGTTATGCGAGGGTCCACTGTACGTCTTACGCACCACTGTTTCTGACGTATTTATACACGTAAATTCTAGCGGCTTCAAATCAAGCGGGAGAAAGCTGGTAGGCCCACATGTGAGAGAATGGGTCTGTGTGGTCAGTGTGCAATGCATAAAAAAAATCCTGCAGCACGAAGTGCATAATGAGAAAAAAAACTGACCGTTTTTTGGATTAAAACACCGATTTTGAGGTGTATTTTCGTATAGTATTTATCATTGTATTCTCGTTTTCATGGTCTCAGGTGATAAAATGGAAAACATATAAAGATTTTGATTACTTTCACAATGAAAACGACCTTGAAATTGAGCTCAAAGTACCGGAAATGTTCGATTTTTACCAATGTTCAGGAGTAAGCAAATCACACCACACGTCCAATACACTTCAACTAGGGAGTCTAATATTCTTTCACTAGTGCACTGATATTATTTATACCATTTTTACAATAATGCAGTAGTCTGCATAACAGTAAATTTTGTATTTTTTGTATGAATAAAAAATAAAAATAGAAAGCAATAGTAATATAAGAGGGGCCTAGAGACGTGACTAATGAACAGAGGATATGTTATTTTAGTGCCAAGAATGTCTACATTGTTTATTCTGGACCCTATTTTGAAATCGGCATCTTTTTTAATTTGTGTGAAAATGCCAAATTACCAATTTCTGGCCACTTTATTGGGTAGTTCAAATAGGTATATGGGCGGTTTCTTGTACTCAGCAGATAGAAAAAAATGGAGTTTTAAAGAAACATCTATGAGTTTGGTCAAGTGGAACAAGAAATTGGCCAAAAACAGGGCTCAAAGTTGAGGAAATCGCCGATGCCTTTATGTCGCCGAGACCGCTAACTTCACAGGAGTGTAATTCTGTGAGTTTTCGACCAAATTTCGTACTTTTGGTGTCATTACCATCAGGAAAAGATGCTCTATCATTTCATAAGAAAAAATTGTTTTTTTTTTTTTTTCCAAAAATTTATCGACATAGAATGAGTTTCAGAAAGGGGCCTGCGACAGAGGAAGGGTTAATCAATTTATGCCTATCAAGATGGCTACGAATTGCTTCGGCAATTACTGATTCCATAAATTTTCCCACTATGGAGGTAAGGCTTATTGGTCTATAGTTCAAAGCTAAGGACCTGTCACCTGCCTTGTAAATAGGTATTACATTTGCCATTTTCCACTTATCAGGCACTGTGCCAGTTTGTAGTTAAGTTTGTATGTTAAGTTCCTCTTTACATTCCTTTAACACCCTTGCAAACAGTTCATCAGGGCCTGGGGATTTGTTAGGTTTTAATTTCTCCATTTGTCTGAGGACCATGTCACTAGTTACACCAATCGTGCATAGTTTATCGCCCTGTTCTACATAATCTATTATTTCAGGAATTTCGCTAGTATCTTCCTGAGTAAAAACTGAGAGGAAGTAAGTATTGAAAATTTAACACATATCCTTATCACTGTCAGTGATCTGACCTGAGTTACTCTTAACTGGGCCTATCTTGTCCTTAACCTTACTTCTGTATACCTGAAAGAACCCTTTTGGGTTAGTCGCTTTAATTGAATATATTGATTTCTTAAATGCCCATCCCCTCTTCTGATATGCCTATGTATGCCTCTCTTTTGACCAATGAGATGTTTTAATCTATTGTTCATCCATATGGGATCATTTTTATTAGATCTAATTTCCCTACTTTGAACAAAAGTAACACAGGTGCAGTAGGATTATTACTAGGAGGAACTTTTGAAGGTGTATAACTAGAAACATTGTCTACTGCAGCAGAAGTTGCATAATTAATACATGACAACTGGCCCAGCGGATGGGTCTATGAAAGATGAGGTGAATCACAGAATTGATGAGGGGAAAAGGGTGAGTGGTGCACTTAGGAGTCTGTGGAGACAAAGAACTTTGTCCTTGGAGGCAAAAAGGGGAATGTATGAGAGTATAGTTTTACCAACGCTCTTATATGGGTGTGAAGCATTGTTACAAAAAACGCGATTCTAAAAGCTTAGAGATCTCCAGTGAATACTAGAAAGGACTGCCCTTCTAGCATCCAGCCTGTTACTGGGTTTTCGTAACAAGTAGTCAGTATCCTTGTCTAATTATCCATTAGAATTCAGTATTATTCAATAGTGCTTCAGGATTACAACTGGTAGGCTACTAACTAGAGAAATTAAAATCTAATAAATTTATTAAGTCTAGAGGTATATTATCAAATTAAATTAAATTAAATTAATCACAGTAATCAAAATAATATCAATTCTCTCGAGAACAATATTATTGTGCTGAAAGCACATATCACATTTATAATTCTTAAGTACCGTCTGGTACATTAACATTTAATAAGATATTACAAATATGTACAAGTTTATGTGTATGTGTGTAAGTGCTCTAAGTAGTTCACTATGTCTCAAGAATCGACTAGACTTAAACAAGTGACTGACAAAGTCCTCAGATAAACTAACTTCTTAACCGTCTGGCAACCAGAACAGTCTGCTTGAACAAAAAAGAATGCTAAGCCCAATAGCAATACAACAAGCAACTGCGACACAGAATCAGGAACAAGGAGATAATATAACGACACTAAGTAGGGACCATCAGCAGATCCTCCACAAGAGTCACCAAACTCCCATACTACTGAATCTAAGTTCAGCATAAGAAAATCCCCGACTGTGATAATACACAGATACCAGTACAAGTTAAGTGAGAAGTTACAGCTCAGGACCTGAGTTACTCAGAGAGTCTATGAGACACACAACCTCAGTACAACGTCGAAAATCACTAAGTCTATACAATGTTCTGTGAACGGAGTTCTACAGAACTAACAAGAATAATGAGACAGACAATCTGTCCTACCACCAAGAGAGTCTCGACCAGACTGAATACTTCAGGCGAGGTGAGGACACCCACCCCCTCGATCACGTGATAGCTCCGTGGACAACTGCAGCTCAGAAGCCGGCAGAATAACGAGCAAAGAACGATAATTACAGTAGTTAGACAATCAAGACTTGAACTGAGCACATAATATGTTACATCCTACCTAACAAAGGAAACTATGTCAAATAACAATATAAAGCAATACATTTACGATTTAGCTATTATCGCAAATATAAGCAATATAAAATTAAATGAAAAAGTAATAATTATATATATACATAATAATCATTGTAACCCATTCAGGGGTTGCAACAAGCATGGGTGATGAATGTTGCAGTGAGGAGAAGGCTGGAGGCAGTGGAGATGTCATGTCTGAGGGCAATGTGTGGTGTGAATATAATGCAGAGAATTTGTAGTTTGGAAGTTAGGAGGAGGTGCGGGATTACCAAAACTGTTGTCCAGAGGGCTGAGGAAGGGTTGTTGAGGTGGTTCGGACATGTAGAGAGAATAGAGCGAAACAAGAGTGACTTCAAGAGTGTATCAGTCTGTAGTGAAAGGAAGGCGGGGTGGGGGTCGGCCTAGGAAAGGTTGGAGGGAGGGGGTAAAGGAGGTTTTGAGTGTGAGGGGCTTGGACTTCCAGCAGGCATGCGTGAGCGTGTTTGATAGGAGTGAATGGAGACAAATGGTTTTTAATACTTGACATGCTGTTGGAGTGTGAGCAAAGTAACATTTGTGAAGGGGTTCAGGGAAACCAGCAGGCCGGACTAGAGTCCTGGAGATGGGAAGTACAGTGCCTGCACTCTGAAGGAGGGGTGTTAATGTTGCAGTTCAAAAACTGTAGTGTAAAGCACCCTTCTGGCAAGACAGTGATGGAGTGAATGATGGTGAAAGTTTTTCTTTTTCGGGCCACCCTGCCTTGGTGGGAATCGGCCAGTGTGATAATAATAATAATAAAAAAAACTGGCCGGAATAAATTCATGCCACTACACTAGATAGTGTGTCAACAGTGCACAAATAACCATCACATAGAAGAGGGGAGCTAGTTGTCTGGGCAGCTAGAACTATGCTGTGAAAAACATCATATTGGCAACCAAGATCACCTACCTGACCCATAGTCAGGACATCCCAATTTAGCCCACCCAGGTAATTTTTCAGTCCCCTGAAGTTGGCCAAGCGAAAGTCTGGGACAAAGATTTGATTGCAGTTATCTGGGTAATTCCATGATATATTGAAGCTAAGTGATTTGTGATCACTTTTCCCAAGCTCATCATTAACCTCAAGATTATTAATTAGTGATTCTTTGTTCGCAAGAGCCAAGTCAAGCAGATTGTTTCCTCTAGTTGGTTCTGTCACAAACTTCTAAAAAGCAATCCTGAACCATGTCAAGAAAGTCACTAGACTCTAAGATTTCCTGTCATATTGTTCCAATCAATTTGTCTGAAGTTAAAATCTCCCATTAACACAACATTTTCATATCTAGATGCCTTATGAATTTCATCCCATAACAGCTTACTGGACTCCCTATCAAGGTTTGGGGGCCTATAAATCACACCCAAAATTAATTTGTCATGACCCTAGAGAAACTGTAGCCAAACAGATTCTGTGTCCGATGTTTCTAATCTTATATCATGTCTAAGACAACAATGTAAATTTTCTCTGACAAACATTGCTACTCCACCACCCTTCCTGTTGACCCTATCAGTGTGGAATAGTTTATAACCCTGAATGTTGCATTCAGAAGGCATTTATCTATCTTTCAGGTTGAACCAGGTCTCTGTTATAGCAATAATATCTATATTACCTGCACTTGCAAGTAATCTTAGCTCATCTATCTTATTTCTTTGACTCCTACTATTTGTATAGTAAACCTTAAGGGAACTCGTTACTAGTTGCCCTCTACTATCTACTAGCAACTTTATTCTGAATATTGTCTTTTAAACATATCCCTGAGGTGTCCCGGTAATATCCGTTGTTTTCAACCCTAATACTGCAGCCTGATTGTTTCCCACAAACACCTATACCTCTATAATCTATCAGTTTCAAGTCCTGGACAAGTCATCAATTACCCCCTCAATTGAATTGGCTAATGCAATCACTCCAGCCCCAGAGAGATGAACCCCATCCCTTGCACACATATCACGTTTGCCATAGAAGCTGTCCCAGTTATCAATGAATGGGATTGCCAGTTCCTTGCAGTACCTGTCCAGCCAGCAATTTATACCAATTGCCCTAGACATCCATTCATTGCCCACTCCCTTCCTAGGCAAGATGCTACATATGACTGGGATCCCTCCCCTAGACCTGACTACTTCTACGGCTGACCTGTATTTATCCAGCAGCTCCTGTCTCCTGCCCTTCCCAGTGTCATTACCCCAGCACTAAAACAGATAATGGGCTTGTTCCCATTACCTGACATATTATTATCCAACCTGCTGATTATGTCACCAACACCAGCTCCTGGGAGGCACACTCTCTGTCTGACCTTTCTATCTCTGTTACAAAAAGCACGGTCCATATATCTTACCTGAGAATCTCCTACAGTTAAAATATTCTTACCTTGATTAGCAGGGGGGAATCAGTGGTACCTTCAACCTCACTATCCACTGAAGTACACTCGTCCTGGAGAACAGAGAATTGATTTCCTACCTTCACATCTTCTCTGTTAACTCTCCTTATCTTCCTTCTTCCTAAACTGTGAACCACTTGCCACTTTAAGCAGCTGCCACTCTCACTGGTGGTGACCATTTCCTCCTTACCAGCTAAATCCATCACACACTCACTCCCAAACCCATCTATGCGAAGTGTCAGCCTCCTATTTTCCTCATGAAGAAGTAGAACCTCCTTCTTCAACACTTGAACCTGAGATTCTAAAACACTACAACAAGCCATGGCGCTTGGTAACAGCCCATGCTAACTCCCAAGAGCTTAGGAAGGTATGACCACGCGTGACCTCTGACCTCAGCGTACTGACCACTGACAGAGTGGATAGGGGAGCAATGTGGCAGATGTTGCAAGTATATGGAATAGGTAGTAAGTTACTTAATGCTGTAAACAGTTTTTATGAGGATAGTGAGGCACAGGACAGGGTGTGTAGGAGAGGGAGATTTCTCCCCAGTGAAAGTCTTAACAAAGATGTGTAATGTCACCATGGTTGTTTAATATACATGCATTTATAGTTGGGGTTGTAAAAGAAATAAATGCTAGGGTATTTGGGAGAGGAGTGGGATTAAATTATGGGGAATCAAAGACAAAATGGGAATTGATACAGTTACTTTTTGCGGATGATACTGTGCTTAAGGGAGATTCTAAAGAAAAATTGCAAAGTTTAGTGGACGAGTTTGGGAGTGTGTGTAAAGGTAGAAAGTTGAAAGTGAACATAGAAAAGAGTAAGGTGATGAGGGTATCAAATGATTTAGATAAAGAAAAACTGGATATCAAACTGGGGAGGAGGAGTATGGAAGAAGTGAATGTTTTCAGATATTTGGGAGTTGACGTGTCAGTGGATGGATTTATGAAGGATGAGGTTAATCATAGAATTGAAGGAAAAAAGGTGAGTGGTGCGTTGAGGTATATGTGGAGACAAAAAACGTTACCTATGGTGGCAAAGAAGGGAATGTATGAAAGCATAGTGGTACCAACACTCTTATATGGGTGTGAAGCTTGGGCTGTAAATGCCACAGCGAGGAGACGTTTGGAGGCAGTGGAGATGTCCTGTCTAAGGGCAATGTGTGGTGTAAGTATTATGCAGAAAATTCGGAGTGTGGAAATTAGGAGAAGGTGTGGAGTTAATAAAAGTATTAGTCAGAGAGCTGAGGAGGGGTTGTTGAGGTGGTTTGGTCATTTAGAGAGAATGGATCAAAGTAGAATGACTTGAAGAGTGTATAAATCTGTAGGGGAAGGAAGGCAGGGTGGGGGTCGTCCTCGAAAAGGTTGGAGGGAGGGGGTAAAGGAGGTTTTGTAGGAGAGGGGCCTGGACTTCCAGCAAGCGTGCATGAGCATGTTAGATAGGAGTGAATGGAGACGAATAGTATTTGGGACCTGACGAGATGTTGGAGTGTGAGCAGGGTAATATTTAGTGAAGGGATTCAGGGAAATCGGTTATTTTTATATAGCCAGACTTGAGTCCTAGAAATGGGAAGTACAATGCCTGCACTTTAACCCCTTCAGGGTCCAAGGCCAAAATCTGAAGTGGTGCTCCAGTATCCAAGAAATTTTGAAAAAAAAAAAAAAAAATTATTTTTTCTTACAGAATTAAAGAGCATATTTTTGTGAAGGTAATAAGACAAAAAAAAAATTCTGATCAGTACTTACCGAGATACAGTGCCAAGAAGTTTGTCAAAAATGATGTGGTGGCGGCAACATCGACAAATTCCACATACGCGCATAGCATTATTTTGCGGTTTTTGTTGTTTTTTCTTTCCTTTTCCAATTTTTTCTATTCCTACTAACATTTGGGGCCTGAGAGACCAATACTGTATATAATGTATATATATAAACTCACTGTATTGAACACAATAACCGCACTAAAGTTATTATCATATTATTGTTTACCACTGTTGTTTATTACAATAAACATGCACAAATCTTGTATAATACTAATGTTCTATCATATATTTACATATTTACAATCACTGGACATGGTTTTAGAACTGCTGGAGCTTGTGGAACTCCTTGAAACAAGGCACCATGCACAGAGGCACCTTACATTCCTCACACATAAACCGAGTGTCTTTGCGTCTTTGTTGCCGTCTTTTTGTTTGTGCACAGACGATGCATCTCTTCTGAGCAAATTTCTTCTGAGTTGAAGGAAGTTGTATTATGAAATGATCACCTTCCCTCCTCAAACACTTGGGTATATCCTGAGGAATTCGAGGACCGTGTTGTATAGCAGTTGTTGTTACCTGGTACTTCATTATGAGTTGTCTGACAACAGACAAACAAAATTCACCATACAGTGGTCTGTTGCCAGTCTTTATTTGGTACATATTATATGCATTGAGCATTGAAATGTCCATGAGATGGAAGAAAAGTTTCATGTACCACTTGTAACTCTTACGAACACAGTCAACAAAACCAATCTGCATGTCACATTTGTCAACCAAGCGCATGTTTTGTGTAAAATCAATCACTGTCACTGGTTTTCGAATATGTTCATTAGTCACTCGATCAACTTTGCCACTGTCTTGCATTTCATTACAGTGAATGGTTGTCAACAATGTGACATCTCGTTTGTCATGCCACCATAATGCCATGATGTCATTGGCAGTAAACACCTGCACGTCATCACCACGAGCACCTGCGTTGAGCCTGGGCATATGTTTACGATTAGAACGCACTGTGCCACACACATCTGTCTTGTTCACTCGCATGAAATCACTGAGTAATGGGCTTGTGTACCGGTTATCGGTATATAATGTATGCCCCTTACCAAGATAAGGTACCATCATGTTTCTCACTACGTCACCTGAGATACCCAATAACATCTTGGTATCTTTCAATGTTTTACTACCCGTGTATACAACAACATCCAACACCAGGCCACTGTCACAATCACAGAGTACAAACAGTTTTATACCAAAGCGTTTCCTCTTGCTCGGTATACACTGCTTGAATGACAGTCTACCTTTGAACAAAATCAAAGACTCGTCAATTACAAGATTCTTGAATGGATAAAAGTATATGCTGAACTTTTGTTTGAGATACATGAAAACATTTCTAATCTTGTATAACCTGTCACTTCTGTCAGGCCTGGTTTTGTCAGAGAAGTGCAACATACGTAAGAGTAAGATAAACCTGTTCACTGGTATGATTTCACTGAAGACCGGGGTAGAAATTAGCCGATCTGTGGACCAGTATGCTTTTATATTATGCTTATAGACGTGAGGCATAAGCATTATTGTTGCAAAAAGCAAATACATTTCTGCAACAGTCGTCTCTTTCCACCTGTGTACTCTTGACTGTGGTGATAAGATCGTATTTGCCATGGTGTACTCAAAATACTTATTACTTTCCCTGACAATAATTTCCATCAATGGCTGGTCAAAGAATAATTCAAAGAATTCCAGTTCATTGGCCGTGGTTCCAAGGGGACAAGTAGGTAGAATTCCACTTTGAGAGTCATCAAAGTGGTGAGGCTTGGGATTTTGCTGCCAATCCCACATACGGTTTGCTGGTGGATACTGGACATCATAGGCTGGTTGTGCGGGTGGTTGTGGTTGTGGTGGGCTGGTGGCTGGCACTCCGCTTTGTCCTTGAACTGACGAGTCAGCAGCGTGGGTCCCAGCGTGGCCTGGTGAGTCACACATGGCGGTGCCACTACCATCACCACTAACACCATCCACTGATGCGTGTGGTCTATCCATGCCAAGTGTAGCCACATCATCCTCACTATCACTACCTAAAACTGGTGTTGGGCCACGGGATGTACTCCGGGATGTACTCCGTCCCCTGGGCACAGCATAGGGTACACTACCCGAGCGCATGCGGCGGCGAACATACCGACGCTTCACTGGTGAATATGATTCCTCACTATCACTACTCGAATGATCGTCGAGTGCAATAAAATCACAGTCCACGTCACTATCATCATCATTACTGAAGTCAGAGGCCTGGCCACGCGAAAATATTAGTTTTCTCTTGTGATGAGGAACAACCGACCGTGAGTCACGAGTGCCCACACCAGAGGTAGAAGGTTGAGGATCGTCAGGGTTTTCTGCACTATTATCGATATCCTGGTCATTCTTTTCGGTCTCTAACTGATCAAAGCCATAAAATTCGTCTTCATTTCCACTTCCATCAGTGTCAGAACTATCAGATAGGAAGAGGAGAGTCCCAATTTTCCGGGGAGTGAGAGCTGACTTGCGACGAGACATGGTGAACAAGGGTAACTGAGCCGGCGTTCCCACAATGCTATGCGGGCGCATAGATTTTTTGTTTATGGTGCACACCCACCACGCAGACCCGTTCTCTCACATGTAGGCCTATGAGCGTTTTCGCGCTAAATTTGACGGCACTAGAATTTTGGCATAGATCTACGGTTTGGACACTCAACGTAAAGCCGTTGATCTACGGGACGGACCCTGAAAGGGTTAAAGGAGGGGTTTGGGATATTGGCAGTTTGGAGGGATATGTAGTGTATGTTTATACATATATGCTTCTAATCTGTTGTATTCTAAGCACCTCTGCAAAAACAGTGATTATGTGTGAGTGAGGTGAAAGTGTTGAATGATGATGAAAGTTTTCTCTTTTTAGGGATTTTCTTTCTTTTTGGGTCACCCTGCTTCGGTGGGAAACAGCCAACTTGTAAATAAAAAAAAATAATATTTTCTTTCTTTTTGGGTCACCCTGCTTCGGTGGGAAACAGCCAACTTGTAAATAAAAAAAATAATAAAAAAAAAAAAAAAACTTATAGCTTCAAAGATTACATAAATATTACTTATTGCCTTAAATTCTGGTTGCTGGTGCATGCCAATGATTTTGATAAGTATGGTGTTGGATAGTGTGGCCCTACTGGGCTGAGGTGGAAGGTTGGAGATTGTTAGATGAAGTGTATGTTTGAAGCTCTTGAACTGATGTTTATGGTTGTACTGGAGTACTGAGAAATTCTGTAAAGCATCTCTGGTCTTTTTTAACTCTGCAGTACTTTTATATAGCTGACAGTAAGGCATCATTAGCTGCTCTAGACCCAGTTTTAGAACAGTGCTCCTAGACTTGTCAGGGTCATCTTAAGTTAAAGTCTTCTAGTTTAGCAGCAATATGGAACTGCTCATGTAGGTATTCTAATGTTAACCCTTTTTCTTCAGGTTCTTTCTTCTGACTCCTCTGTATTTGGGCAATGAGGTCTGCCAACATTTTCTCTGGACTTTTCTTTCCATCATCATCTTCTAACAGTTCATTTGCATCTTACTGCATATTTTCAAAGCCTTCACATAGTAATGTCCTAGCCAGCTGAATAATTTCCTGCACCTGGTTCTTAACTGAAGGAAAACCTGTGAAAGTATGTATTTACCACACAAGACCAAAACTTTCCCCAGCTTGCACTGAATGTTGACTGGGGCACTGCATTTCATGCACTTCTAACATAGCTGATGACATTTTCAAAGTTAAATTTATTCCAGAAGTCTGGCACTCCTAGCTCAGAGTCAGTATCCATTGCTGCTACAAGTTTCCACATCACTTTTTGCGTGTATTTACAACTGAATATCCTAAAAAAAATCAACGATCCAGTGGCTGTATTAAGGATGTATTTGGTAGTAAAAACACAATTCTTACATGTGGGTGCACATCCATCAAAGCTTCTGGATGAGTACGGGAATTATCAAGAGTGAAAACAACCTTAAACGCAAGGTTCTTGCTGCTTGGGTAAAACATGACTTTGGGAATAAAGTGATGCTTAAACCAGTCAATAAATAATTACTCTGTCATCCATGCTGACTGGTTTGATCTTCAAAGAACCTGTAAGGTGGTTTTATTTTTGCCTTTCAAAGCACAGGGAGTCTTTCAGTGATATATTACCATATGCTTACACTTAAATTCACCTGATGCATTACCTCAAAGGAGCAAGCTGAAGCAATCGTTTGCTGCCTTAAATCCTGGAATGCCTTGCAGTTTTCTCTTGCTGACGTGTCTCATCAGCATTAAACACTTGTCATGGCTCGTAATGACTCTCAGAAATAATTTCCTACAACTCAACAGGGAAATTACCTGCAGCAGTTTTGCCCTAAAACTTAATATTATGCAACCAACTGCACAATATGAACTAGTGGAACCACCCTGTACTAAACAAGCACTTTCCTTCCTCAACACACATTTTTATAGAACTACAAGGCTTTTCCCCCTATTAAGACAAAATTAAGTGGTGCACCTTTCTTGGTTTTTTGTTCAATCCACTCACTCAACAACCTTTCTATCTTACTTAGTTGTTCATTCGTTTCAGGTCACAACCTGGGTTACTCATTGCACAAGTTCATCTTTGCCTCATTCTTCTTAATTGTATGAAGTGATGTCTCATTCAGGACATAAGCTAACGCCATTTCCATCTCATGTTCACCATGCCTGAGCTTATCTAGTATTTCGATTTTCTTGAAAACATTAAGAATTTTGCACTTATTCTTCATTGCAGTTCCAGAATCACTTGCATTCCTCCCGGGTGCCATTATCACTATCCCTGAGGCTCATTATGAGATGGAGAAGAAAGACAGCAGTTAATACCACATTTTTCCTTATATGTACTCCAGGTAAACCAATATTTATGGCATGTACACCAAAAATATGTTGCAATTTTGCAAAATGTGTTAACAGATAATGTATTGCGACTAACATGCCGGGAGCAAGGGGCTAGTAACCCCTTTTCCTGTATAAATTACTCAATTTAGCCCTTGGAGTGTCACAAATCCCTTTCTGAAACTGTCATTCTATGTCGCAAAATTTTTTGAAAAAACAAAAAAATTATTTTTTCTTATGAAATGATAGAGAATCTTTTCCCGATGGTAATGACACCAAAAGTAAGAAATTTTGTAGAAAGTTCACAAAATTACGCTCCTGCAAAGTTAGCGGTCTCGGCGACAAATACACATCGGCAATTTTGCCGACTTTGAGCCCTGTTTTTGGCCAATTCCGTTGTTCCAGTTCACTAAACTCATAGCTATTTCTTTAGAACTCCAATTTTTCTATCAGTTGAGTACAAAAAACTGCCAATTTACCAATTTGAACTACCCAATAAAGTGGTCAGAAATTGGCAATTTGGAGAATTTCACGCAAATTAAAAAAGATGCCAATTTCAAAATAGGGTCCAGAATAAACAATGTAGACATTCCTGGCACTAAAATAACATATCCTCTGTTCATTAGTCACGTCTCTAGGCCCCTCTTACATTACTATTGCTTTCTATTTTGATTTTTTATTCATACAAAAAATACAAAATTTACTGTTATGCAGACTACTGCAGTATTGTAAAAATGGTATAAATAATATCAGTGCACTAGTGAAAGAATATTAGACTTCCCAGTTGGCGTGCATTGGACATGTGGTGTGATTTGCTTACTCCTGAACATTGGTAAAAATCGAACAATTCTGCTACTTTGAGCTCAATTTCAAGGTCGTTTTCATCATGAAACTTGATCTTAATGAAGCTCATGCCCGCAGAAAGTCACTCTACCAAGTCTGAAGGATGACCAGGAGCATTGTCTAATACCAGGAGGCACTTAAGGTCCAATTTATTTTCAATTAGGTAATTTTTCACATTGGGGGCAAATGCCTAGTGTAACCAGTCATAGAAAATGTCCCTAGTGACCCATGCCTTACTGTTTGCCCTCCACAGCACACACAAATTAGCCTTGAGGATATTCTTTTGCCTGAACGCTCTGGGAGTTTCAGAGTGATACACCAATAAAGGCTTCAATTTGCAATCACCACTAGCATTGGCACACATCAACAGAGTAAGCCTGTCTTTCATAGACTTATGTACTGGGAGTGCCTTTTCCTCCTCAGTAATGTAGGTCCTGCTTGGCATTTTCTTCCAAAACAGGCCTGTTTCATCACAATTAAACACTTGTTCAGGTTTCAATCCTTCAGCCTCTATGTACTCCTTGAATTACTTCACATATTTTTCAGCTGCTTTGTGGTCCGAACTGGCAGCCTCACCATGCCTTATCACACTATGTATGCCACTACGATTCTTAAATCTCTCAAACCAACCTTTGCTGGCCTTAAATTCACTCACTTCACCACTAGTTGCTGGCATTTTTCTAATTAAATCCTCATGCAACTGCCTAGCCTTTTCACATATGATCGCTTGAGAGATGCTATCTCCTGCTATCTGTTTTTCATTTATCCACACCAATAACAGTCTCTCAACATCTTCTATCACTTGCGATCTGTTTCGAAAACATAGTTGCACCTTTGGCAAGAACAGCTTCCTTGATTGCTGTTTTCTTGGTCACAATAGTAGCAATGGTTGATTGGGGTTTTGTGTACAACCTGGCAAGCTAGGAGACCCGCATTCCACTTTCATACTTAGCAATGATCTCTTTCTTCATATCCATAGTAATTCTCACCCTTTTTGCTGTAGGGCTGGCACTAGAAGCTTTCTTGGGGCCCATGGTGACTTATTTTGCAGGTGAAATCACCAAAAACGCTGTGATAATATGAAATGTTCCGATTGTATTCTTGGATGGGACCGCGGTGGCTGGCTGGCTTGTAAACACTGGCACCCACGGGACAAGTGAGGCGCGCTCAGGCCATAAGTGGACGCGTCTGGAACGGAACAAATCGCGTTGGTTGAGTTTTTTAGCGCTAGTTGAGGCAAAATTTTTGCGTTAAAATGTATCGCTAGTCGGATTTAACGTTATACGATGCCATCGTTGGTCGAGGGTCCAATGTGCATTCACCTACTCCATACTCTCTCCCTCCGATCTGATATCCAATCTTTCATCACCTAATCTTTTTGTTATCCTCATAACCTTACTCTTTCCTGTATTCACTTTTAATTTTCTTCTTTTACATACCCTACCAAATTCATCCACCAACCTCTGCAACTTCTCTTCAGAATCTCCCAAGAGCACAGTGTCATCAGCAAAGAGCAACTGTGACAGCTCCCACTTTGTGTGATTCTTTATCTTTTAACTCCACGCCTCTTGCCAAGACCCTCACATTTACTTCTCTTACAACCCCATCTATAAATATATTAAACAACCACGGTGACATCACACATCCTTGTCTAAGGCCTACTTTTACTGGGAAATAATCTCCCTCTTTCCTACATACTCTAACTTGAGCCTCACTATCCTCGTAAAAACTCTTCACTGCTTTCAGTAACCTACCTCCTATACCACACACCTGCAACATCTGCCACAATGCCCCCCTATCCACCCTGTCATACGCCTTTTCCAAATCCATAAATGCCACAAAAACGTCTTTAGCCTTATCTAGATACTGTTCACTTATATGTTTCACTGTAAACACCTGGTCCACACACCCCTTACCTTTCCTTAAAGCCTCCTTGTTCATCTGCTATCCTATTCTCCATCTTACTCTTAATTCTTTCAATAATAACTCTACCATACACTTTACCAGGTATACTCAACAGACTTATCCCCCTATAATTTTTGCACTCTCTTTTGTCCCCTTTGCGTTTATACAAAGGAACTATGCATGCTCTCTGCTAGAATTTACGCGTATAAATACGTCCGAAACAGTGGCGCGTAAGACGTATATATATATGACCAAAACAGTCAAAGGGTTAAAAAGAGAAACTTTTGCTTTTCTTTTTGAGCCACCCTGCCTTAGTGGGATGTGGCTGGTTTGCTGAAAGAAGATTTTTTTTTTTTTTTTTTTTATCACACCGGCCGATTCCCACCAAGGCAGGGTGGCCCGAAAAAGAAAAACTTTCACCATCATTCACTCCATCACTGTCTTGCCAGAAGGGTGCTTTACACTACTGTTTTTAAACTGCAACATTAACACCCCTCCTTCAGAGTGCAGGCACTGTACTTCCCATCTCCAGGACTCAAGTCTGGCCTGCCGGTTTCCCTGAATCCCTTCATAAATGTTACTTTGCTCACACTCCAACAGCACGTCAAGTATTAAAAACCATTTGTCTCCATTCACTCCTATCAAACACGCTCACGCATGCCTGCTGGAAGTCCAAGCCCCTCGCACACAAAACCTCCTTCACCCCCTCCCTCCAACCTTTCCTAGGCCGACCCCCACCCCGCCTTCCTTCCACTACAGACTGATACACTCTTGAAGTCATTCTGTTTTGCTCCATTCTCTTTACATGTCCGAACCACCTCAACAACCCTTCCTCAGCCCTCTGGACAACAGTTTTGGTAATCCCACACCTCCTCCTGACTTCAAAACTACGAATTCTCTGCATTATATTCACACCACAAATTGCCCTCAGACATGACATCTCCACTGCCTCCAGCCTTCTCCTCGCTGCAACATTCATCACCCATGATCATACCCATATAAGAGCATTGGTAAAACTATACTCTCATACATTCCCCTCTTTGCCTCCAAGGACAAAGTTCTTTGTCTCCACAGACTCCTAAGTGCACCGCTCACCCTTTTCCCCTCATCAATTTTATGATTCACCTCATCTTTCATAGACCCATCCGCTGACACGTCCACTCCCAAATATCTGAATACATTCACCTCCTCCATACTCTCTCCCTCCAATCTGATATCCAATCTTTCATCACCTAATCTTTTTCTTATCCTCATAACCTTACTCTTTCCTGTATTCACTTTTAATTTTCTTCTTTTGCATACCCTACCAAATTCATCCACCAACCTCTGCAACTTCTCTTCAGAATCTCCCAAGAGCACAGTGTCATCAGCAAAGAGCAACTGTGACAACTCCCACTTTATGTGTGATTCTTTAATTTTTAATGGGATGATATTTGTAATGTTTCCTGACAGTCAAAATGCTTTAGTGTTACAAAAACTTGAATAAGTACTATGCCAAAGATTTCAAGAATAATACCCCTCTGATGTTAAAAGAACCATTTAAAAAAAAAAAAAAAACTTACATTTACAGTGGGAGGTTCAATATGAAGTGAAGAAGGATGTTCATAGAAAAGCTGATGAGCCTCGTTATTATTGTAGCACTGGGCACCATATTTACAACTCTGAAAATGGCAAAATATAAAAACAATAAAAAAAAAATGGAAAAATGTAATTCAGTCAAATAATGATAAAGAATATGGAGGTAAACACTTGTCAAGGCTGAGGGACTGATCACCACATATTTACCTCTCTACTGCTTCTGCCATCTCCAATATTTAAGTCGCCTCTGTATTTAACTGAAGAATTTTGCTGAGCAGGTGAAAAACATTTCGACAATAAACATATCCAATTTTTGCACACAGGTCTTACTCACCCAACAAGTTTATAGTTGTACCTTTTTTGAAGGTCTGTCTGAGTCCTCTGACTTTCTTTTCTCCTGCTTCAATCCCTTCTTTCCTGTATCTGATTTTTTCTTCTCTTCAGTGTTATCCTCTTCAACATCTTTACTGAATCTACTGAGTGTCTTCTGGACCTGTCAGTAAGAGAACAAAAAAATAATTTTCCTTATTAAATAAGTAAACAATTACAGCACACTGGTACAGAAAAGAGAACAGATAACATCTGAATGTCTGTCAGCCTAAAAAAAACCTCAAGAATGTATATCCTTATGCAAAGTGGCTTAAATTATATTATTTTAATTTAGGTTAATTTAACACTATCACTAATGTCAAGTCTCTTCCTGTCTGTTTTTTAAAATTATATCAAAACAGCTATGGTACCACTCTTAGAAATGCTGAACTTATAATTGACTTTATCAAGCATTCAGTATCAATTATGACACACTGACTGGGCCAGTGTGCAGTAGAGGTTAGCAGTTTCATGGGCCATAAATATCTATGATTACAATACAAAATACAGTTATCAATAAAGGAGACACAAGAAAATTGTTTCAGCATTAAGAATGCCAGGAAATATTTTATTAGCTGGAAGATGTACATTTTCTAAATTATATGGATGTTTTCAGTAAAAAGTCCACTAAACCTGACTCATATACTCTCCATGACATTTATATTATATTCAGAGTTATCCATGTGAGTCACAATCCAAGTTTTTTAAACAGGTACATGATGAGAAAAAATTTAGTAGAAAATATGTGAAAGTGGAGCCAAGACAAATATACCGATAAAAATATATATAGCAGGTAAAGGTGGCTTTGAATTTTAGGAGCTTCAGCACCCAAAAGGCTTCTGTGAGTGCATTACATAAGAATGAATACAGACATGGGTTTTAAATAGATATAATGTTGGAGTGTGATGTAAGCACACTTCTGGCAAGACAGCAACCAAATAAATGATGGTGAAAATATTTCCTTCTTACAGTCACTCTGCCTTGGTGAGAGACAGTCGTTGAGGTAAAAAAAAAAACATCTAAACCATCAAACATCAGGTAAATAATCAGTATACATGTACAGAACTGAAAGTAAGGCATATACAGGTGTGAAAACATAAATAAGTAAAATTATTTATAGTGGAACCTTGACTTACGAGTGTCCCAACGTACAAGTTTTTTGAGATACAGAGCCGTCCCTGGGTCGATTTTTTGCTCTAAGTTATGAGCCAACATTTGAATTATGAGCCAGCTCCCCCCCCCTCCGACTTCCCCCTCAACCCAAAACCTGTACACCTCTCTTCTTTATCTATAATTTCATGCTTTAATTCCATGGAAATCATTCTCTTTTTCTTCTCAGCACTGTCCTTTACACTTACTTTCTTAGGATCCATGCTTAGAAAAACAAAATTTGGCCAGATGACTGTCAAAAATGTAAGCAAAGCACGAGAGAACTGCTCCCACAGCGAGGTAAACAGTGCACTGAATTGGCAGCGTTCGTTATTATAATAATATTAACAATAATAATTATTATTATTATCAGTGTTATTATTATTAATTTAGGTAACTAGAGCACAGATCCAATTCCCTAGATCACCAGCGTCAAGGCTCCATGACACTGGTGAGGGGTGCTTGATTTAGGAAATTGGATCTGTGCTCCAGTTCCCTAAATAATAATAATAATAATAATAATGGAGTGTGAGCAGGGTAATATTTAGTGAAGGGATTCAGGGAAACCGGTTATTTTCTTATAGTCAGACTTGAGTCCTGGAAATGGGAAGTACAATTCCTGCACTTTAACCCTTTGACTGTTTTCGACGTATAAATACGTCTTATGAGCCAATGTTTCTGACGTATATATACTCAATAATTCTAGCGGCTTCAAATCAAGTGGGAGAAAGCTGGTAGGCCCACATGTGAGAGAATGGGTCTGTGTGGTCAGTGTGCACCACATAAAAAAAATCCTGCAGCACACTTTGCATAATGAGAAAAAAAAACTGATCGTTTTTTTGGAATAAAACGCCGACTTTGATGTGTATTTTCGTATAGTATTTATCGTTGTATTCGCGTTTTCATGGTCTTAGGTGATAAAATGGAAAACATATTACAGAAACAGAGATGATTTTCATTACTTTTACGATGAAAACGACCTTGAAACTGAGCTCAAAGTAGCGGAAATGTTCGATTTTTACCAATGTTCAAGAGTAAATAAATCACACCACACGTCCAATACACGTCAACTGGGGAGTCTAATATTCTTTCACTAGTGCACTGATATTATTTATACCATTTTTACAATGATGCAGTCGTCTGCATAACAGTAAATTTTGTATTTTTTTGTATGAATAAAAAATCAAAATAGAAAGCAATAATAATATAAGAGGGGCCTAGAGATGTGACTAATGAACAGAGCATATGTTATTTTAGTGCCACGAATGTCTACCTTGTTTATTCTGGACCCTATTTTGAAATTGGCATCTTTTTTAGTTTGCGTGAAATTGGCCAAATTGCCAATTTCTGACCACCATATTGGGTAGTCCAAATTAGTAAATGGGAGGTTTCTTGTACTCAGCTGATAGATAAAATGGAGTTCTAAAGAAATAGCTATGAGTTTGGTCAACTGGAACAATGGAATTGGCTGAAAATAGGGCTCAAAGTCGGCGAAATCGCCGATACGCATATGTCGCCGAGACCGCTAACTTCGCGGGAGCATAATTCCACGAGTTTTCGACCAAATTTCGAACTTTTGGTGTCATTACCATCGGGAAAAGATTCTCTATCATTTCATAAGAAAAAATAATTTTTTTTTTTTCAAAAATTGAGCGACATAGAATGACAGTTTCAGAGAGGGGCCTGAAACAGTCAAAGGGTTAAAGGAGAGGTTTGGGATATTGGCAGTTTGGAGGGATATGTTGTGTATCTTTATACGTATATGCTTCTAAGCTGTTGTATTCTGAGCACCTCTGCAAAAGCAGTGATAATGTGTGAGTGTGGTGAAAGTGTTGAATGATGATGAAAGTATTTTCTTTTTGGGAATTTTCTTTCTTTTTTGGGTCACCCTGCCTCGGTGGGAGACGACCGACTTGTTGGAAAAAAAAAAAATAATAATAACAATGATAGAGCTTCAGTTCCTTAAATGCCGAGTGAATGCGTGGGAAGTTTTGAACCAAGTGTGAGAGTACTTGTGGTTGGGGATTTCAATGCTAAAGTGGGTAAAAATGTTGTGGAGGGAGTAGTAGGTAAATTTAGGGTGCCAGGGGTAAATGAAAATGGGGAGCCTTTAACTGAGCAATGTGTAGAAAGAGATTTGGCAATAAGTAATACATATTTTATGAAAAAGAGGATAAATACATGCACAAGGTATGATAAAGCATGTAATGAAAGTAGTTTGTTAGATTATGTATTGGTGGACAAAAGGTTAATGGGTAGGCTCCAGGATGTACACGTTTATAGAGTGGCAACTGATATATTGGATCATTATTTAGTTGTAGCTACAGTTAGAGTAAGAGGTAGATGGGACAAGAGGAAAATGGCAACAACAAGAAAGAGGTGAAAGTGTATAAACTAATGGAGGAGGAAGTTCAGGTGAGATATAAGCAACTATCGACAGAAAGGTGGGCTGGTGCAAGTATGAATAGTGGGGGGAGGGAGGTTGAAGAGGGTTGGAATAGTTTTAAAAATGCAGTATTAGAATGTGGGGCAGAAGTCTGTGGTTATATGAGGGTGAGTGCAAGAGGAAAGAGGAGTGATTGGTGGAATGATGAAGTAAAGGGTGTGATAAAAGAGAAAAAGGTAGCTTATGAGAGGTTTTTACAAAGCAGAAGTGCTGTAAGATAAGTCTGTTGAGTATACCTGGTAAAGTGTATGGTAGAGTTTAAATTGAAAGAATTAAGAGTAAGACGGAAAATAGGATAGCAGATGAACAAGGAGGCTTTAGGAAAGGTAGGGGGTGTGTGGACCAGGTGTTTACAGTGAAACATATAAGTGAACAGTATTTAGATAAGGCTAGAGAGGTCTTTGTGGCATTTATGGATTTGGAAAAGGCGTATGACAGGGTGGATAGGGGGGCAATGTGGCAGATGTTGCAAGTGTATGGTGTAGGAGGTAGGTTACTGAAAGCAGTGAAGAGTTTTTACGAGGATAGTGAGGCTCAAGTTAGAGTATGTAGGAAAGAGGGAAATTTTTTCCCAGTAAAAGTAGGCCTTAGACAAGGATGTGTGATGTCACCGTGGTTGTTTAATATATTTATAGATGGGGTTGTAAGAGAAGTAAATGCGAGGGTCTTGGCAAGAGGCGTGGAGTTAAAAGATAAAGAATCACACACAAAGTGGGAGTTGTCACAGCTGCTCTTTGCTGATGACACTGTGCTCTTGGGAGATTCTGAAGAGAAGTTGCAGAGATTGGTGGATGAATTTGGTAGGGTGTGCAAAAGAAGAAAATTAAAGGTGAATACAGGAAAGAGTAAGGTTATGAGGATAACAAAAAGATTAGGTGATGAAAGATTGAATATCAGATTGGAGGGAGAGAGTATGGAGGAGGTGAAGGTATTCAGATACAGTGGACCCCCGGTTAACGATATTTTTTCACTCCAGTAGTATGTTCAGGTGCCAGTACTGACCGAATTTGTTCCCATAAGGAATATTGTGAAGTAGATTAGTCCATTTCAGACCCCCAAACATACACGTACAAACGCACTTACATAAATACACTTACATAATTGGTCGCATTCGGAGGTGATCGTTATGCGGGGGTCCACTGTATTTGGGAGTGGACGTGTCAGCAGATGGGTCTATGAAAGATGAGGTGAATCATAGAATTGATGAGGGAAAAAGAGTGAGTGGTGCACTTAGGAGTCTGTGGAGACAAAGAACTTTGTCCTTGGAGGCAAAGAGGGGAATGTATGAGAGTATAGTTTTACCAACGCTCTTATATGGGTGTGAAGCATGGGTGATGAATGTTGCAGCGAGGAGAAGGCTGGAGGCAGTGGAGATGTCATGTCTGAGGGCAATGAGTGGTGTGAATATAATGCAGAGAATTCGTAGTTTGGAAGTTAGGAGGAGGTGCGGGATTACCAAAACTGTTGTCCACAGGGCTGAGGAAGGGTTGTTGGGGTGGTTCGGACATGTAGAGAGAATGGAGCGAAACAGAATGACTTCAAGAGTGTATCAGTCTGAAGTGGAAGGAAGGCGGGGTAGGGGTCGGCCTAGGAAAGGTTGGAGGGAGGGGGTAAAGGAGGTTTTGTGTGCGAGGGGCTTGGACTTCCAGCAGGCATGCGTGAGCGTGTTTGATAGGAATGAATGGAGACAAATGGTTTTTAATACTTGACGTGCTGTTGGAGTGTGAGCAAAGTAACATTTATGAAGGGATTCAGGGAAACCAGCAGGCCGGACTTGAGTCCTGGAGATGGGAAGTACAGTGCCTGCACTCTGAAGGAGGGGTGTTAATGTTGCAGTTTAAAAACTGTAGTGTAAATCACCCTTCTGGCAAGACAGTGATGGAGTGAATGATGGTGAAAGTTTTTCTTTTTCGGGCCACCCTGCCTTGGTGGGAATCGGCCAGTGTGATAATAATAAAAAAAAAAAGTGCTGTAAGAAGAGCAGGATATTTGGAGAGTAAAAGAAGGGTGAAGAGAGTGGTGAGAGTGCAAAAGGAGAGCAGATGATAGAGTGGGAGATGCACTGTCAAGAAATTTTAATGAAAATAAGAAAAAATTTTGGAGTGTGTTAAACAAGTTAAGAAAGTCTAGCGAACAAATGGATTTGTCAGTTAAAAACAGAGTAGGGGAGTTAGTAGATGGGGAGATGGAGGTATTGGGTAGATGGCGAGAATATTTTGAGGAACTTTTAAATGTCGACGAAGAAAGGGAGGCGGTAATTTCATGCACTGGCCAGGGAGGTATACACCTACCATCCGACTTACGACCTGCTCGACATATGTCCACTCGACTTACGACCGTGCATCTGGCAGTTGGGCTGGGCCGGCTGATGCACACCACTGTACAATATTTGACAATACTCACGGCGGCAATGCGTCATGCAGGCAGCATCAGTTTGAGTAACCCTGTCCTATCAGCAGCATCATACTGTATGAACTGTACTAACTGGACAATAAATTTCACCATGGCCCCTCAGAGGAAGTCTGAATCTTGCACTGGAGATTGTGGCAAGAAGGGCTCTTACTCTCAAACTCTCTCTGTTGCACTTAAACTTGTCTGTATCTGTCTGCCTGTATTTCTGTGTCTGTCTGTATCTCTGTGTGTCTGTTTATCTGTCTGTCTACCTGTGTGTCTGTCTTTCTGTCTACCTGTGTGTCTTTATGTCTACCTATGTGTCTTTCTGTCTACCTGTGTGTCTTTCTCTCTACCTGTGTGTCTGTCTTTCTGTCTACCTGTGTGTGTCTTAAAGTCTACCTGTGTGTCTGTCTACCTGTGTCTGTATGTGTGTGTCTGTCTTCCTGTTTGTCTGTCTACCTGTGTGTCCTTCTGTCTACTTGTGAGTCTGTCTTTGTCTACCTGTGTGTGTCTGTCTGTCTACCTGTGTGTGTCTTTCTGTCTACCTGTGTGTCTGTCTTTCTGTCTTCCTGTGTGCCTTTCTGTCTACCTGTGTCTGTCTTTCTGTCTGCTTGCCTGTCTCAGAGCCACTCATTAAGAGTGTAATTGGTCTTGAAGATGCCATATTAATAATGATAATAACACAATAATAATCACTGAGGCAAATTAAATGTGTATAAAACGTTAATATAGACATTTTGCTTAATCCATCTATGATTTTTTTTCAAAATTATATAATAAACATGCTACATAACATATAAACATATAAATTAACAAATGTGAGACGTTTTTCTGGTAGGCTTGACAGGGTGAACAGAAACCATTCGTATCCAGACTGGTAACAACAACAATGTTTGTTTACATAACTCATGGACACGATTATTATATTATAGTTTAATAAAAATATTATTATTAATATTAGTACATATGTATTATTGTAATAATAATTATTATTATTATTATTATTATTATTATTATTATTAATTTAGGGCATTGGAGCACAGATCCACTGTATAGCACTGTCTGGATTTTTTGGGTTATCCTAGGTAATTTATACTATGTATGATAACTTTACGTAGGTAGTAGGTTGGTAGACAGCAACCATCCAGGGAGGTACTACCGTCCTGCCAAGTGAGTGTAAAACGAAAGCCTGTGATTGTTTTACATGATGGTAGGATTGCTGATGTCTTTTGTCTGTCTCATAAATATGCAAGATTACATGTACGTCTTGCTACTTCTACTTACACTTAGGTCACACTACACATACATGTACACATTTATTTATACACACTCATCTGAGTTTTCTTTGATTTTATCTTAATAGTTCTTGGTCTTATTACTTTTCCTTTTATATCCATGGGGAAGTGGAATAAGAATCTTTCCTCCATAAGCCATGCGTGTTGTAAAAGTCAACTAAAATGCCAGGAACAATGGGCTAGTAACCCCTTTTAACCCCTTGTAAAGATTACTAAAAAGAATAAGAAGAAAATTGTTTTCTTTCTTTTTTTGGGTCACCTCTCCCTCGGTGGGAGACGCCGACTTGTTGAAAAAAAAAAAAAAAAAATGAATGCTTTACTTATGTGTACCTGTGTGTAGAGAGAGAGAGAGTGAGAGAGAGAGAGAGAGAGAGAGAGAGAGAGACAGACAGAGAGAGAGAGAGAGAGAGAGAGATAGAGAGAGATACAGAGAGAGAGACAGAGAGAGAGAGAGAGAGAGAGAGAGACAGAGAGAGAGATGCAGAGAGAGAGATACAGAGAGAGAGATACAGAGAGAGAGAGAGAGAGAGATACAGAGAGAGATGCAGAGAGAGAGTCAGAGAGAGAGATGCAGAGAGAGATACAGAGAGATACAGAGAGAGAGGATGAGAGATACAGAGAGAGATGCAGAGAGAGAGAGAGAGTACAGAGAGATACAGATACAGAGAGAGATACAGAGAGAGAGAGATCAGAGAGAGAGATGCAGAGAGAGAGATACAGAGAGAGACACACAGAGAGAGAGACACAGAGAGATGAGAGAGATGACACACAGAGAGAGACACACAGAGAGAGACACAGAGAGAGAGCACAGAGAGAGATACACAGAGAGAGATACAGAGAGAGAGAGAGAGAGAGATGCAGAGAGAGATGCAGAGAGAGGTACAGAGAGAGATGCAGAGAGATGCAGAGATGCAGAGAGAGATACAGAGAGAGATGAGAGAGATGCAGAGAGAGAGAGATACAGAGAGATACAGAGAGAGATGCAGAGAGAGAAAGACAGAGAGATGCAGAGAGATACAGAGAGAGAGACGAGAGAGATACAGAGAGAGATGCAGAGAGAGAGATGCAGAGAGAGTACAGAGAGAGAGATGCAGAGAGAGATGCAGAGAGAGAGATGAGAGAGAGAGATGCAGAGAGAGACACACAGAGAGAGAGAGACACAGAGAGAGATGCAGAGAGAGTGCAGAGAGGCAGATGCAGAGAGAGATACAGAGAGAGAGATGCAGAAGAGAGATACAGAGAGAGATCAGAGAGAGAGATACAGAGAGAGATAGAGCAGAGAGAGATACAGAGAGAGAGAGAGATACAGAGAGATGCAGAGAGAGAGATACAGAGAGAGAGAGTCAGAGAGAGACAGAGACAGAGATGCAGAGAGGCAGAGAGAGAGATGCAGAGAGAGAGATGCAGAGAGAGAGAGAGAGACAGAGAGAGAGAGAGAGAGAGAGAGAGAGATACAGAGAGAGAGAGAGAGAGAGAGAGATACAGAGAGAGAGAGAGATACAGAGAGAGAGAGAGCCACATTCAGCCAGCCAGCCAACCAACCACCTGGCCACCCACCAGGCCACCCACCCGGCCAGCCAGCCGGATACGTATTACACATGTTCCAGAGTTGTTTCTCTTTACTTAGAGTATAGGTTTCACTACATTCTGGCAGGATGACACTACCACTGGTATTCTCCCAATTCCACTGTGTCGACAATACATACTGTATGCGATGTAAAATTTACAATACAGTTCACTACCATGTATACATTATATACAGTAGATAAATAATTAAAATATAACAATAGAAGTAAATTATAGTAAAAAGAATGAAATAATGATTGTACATTACATTACAGTACTATGTAGGTAGTTTATATAGGAAAGGTTTGACATTATGCCCTACCCAATATATCGGCAATTTTCAAACGTTCGATTTACGTCCATTTTGACTTACGACCGGTTGGTCGGAACCAAGCTTGGTCGTAAGTCAGATGGTACGTGTACCATCTTATAGGGGTGAAGAAGAGCAGGATGTGAATGTGGGGGAGGTGCGTGAGGCATTAATTACATAGAATGAAAGGGGGTAAAGCAGCTGGAACTGACAGGAACATGACAGAAATGTTAAAAGCAGGGGGGACATAATGTTGGAGTGGTTGGTATTTTTGTTTAATAAATGTATGAAAGAGGGGAAGGTACCTAGGGATTGGCAGAGAGGTTGTATAGTCCCTTTATATAAAGGGAAGGGGGACAAAAGAGATTGTACAAATTATAGAGGAATAAGTTTACTGAGTATACCAGGAAAAGTGTACGGTAGGGTCATTATTGAAAGAATTAGAGGTAAGACAGAATGTAGAGTTGCGGATGAGCAAGGAGGTTTTAGAGTGGGTAGGGGATGTGTAGATCAGGTGTTTACATTGAAGCATATATGTGAACAGTATTTAGATAAGGGCAGGGAAGTTTTTACTGCATTTATGGATTTAGAAAAGGCATATGATAGAGTGGATAGGAGAGCAATGTGGCAGATGTTGCAAGTGTATGGAATAGGTGGTAAGTTACTAAATGCTGTAAAGAGTTTTTATGAGGATAGTGAGGCTCAGGTTAGGGAGTGTAGAAGAGAGGGAGACTATTTACTGGTAAAAGTAGGTCTTACTCAGGGATGTGTAATGCCACCATTGATGTTTAATATATTTATAGATGGAGTTGTAAAAGAAGTAACTGCTAGGGTGTTTGGGAGAGAGGTGGGACTAAATTATGGGGGAATGAAATACAAAATGGGAAGTGACACAGTTACTTTTTGCTGATGATACTGTGCTTATGTGAGATTCTAAAGAAAAATTGGAAAGGTTAGTGGACGAATTTGGGAGTGTGTGTAAAGGTAGAAAGTTGAAAGTGAACATAGAAAAGAGTAAGGTGATGAGAGTATCAAATGATTTAGATAAAGAAAAATTGGATATCAAATTGGGGAAGAGGAGTATGGAAGAAGTGAATGTTTTCAGATATTTGGGAGTTGACGTGTCAGTGGATAGATTTATGAAGGATGAGGTTAATCATAGAATTGATGAAGGAAAAAAGGTGAGTGGTGCATTGAGGTATATGTGGAGGCAAAAAATGTTATCTATGGAGGGAAAGAAGGGAATGTATGAAAGTACAGTAGTACCAACACTCTTTTATGGGTGTGAAGCTTGGGTTGTAAATGCTGCAGCGAGGAGGCGGTTGGAGGCAGTGGAGATGTCCTGTCTAAGGGTAATATGTGGTGTAAATATTATGCAGAAAATTAGGATTGTGGAAATTAGGAGAAGGTGTGGATTAATAAAAGTATTAGTCAGAGGGCTGAAGAGGGTTTGTTGAGGTGGAATGGTCATTTAGAGAGAATGGATCAAAGTAGAATGACATGGAGAGTATATAAATCTGTAGGGGAAGGAAGGCAGGGTAGGGGTTAACTTAAAAAAGGTTGGAGATAGGGGGTAAAGGTGGTGTTGTGGGCAAGGGGTTTGGACTTCCAGCAAGTGTGTGTGAGCGTGTTAGACAGGAGTGAATGCAGACGAATGGTATATGGGACCTGACGAGCTTTTGGAGTGTGAGCAGGGTAATATTTAGTGAAGGGATTTAGGGAAACCGGTTATTTTTATATAGCCAGACTTGAGTCCTAGAATTGGGAAGTACAATGCCTGCACTCTAAAAGAGAGGTTTGGGATATTAGCAGTTTGGAGGGATATGTTGTGTATCTTTATACGTATATGCTTCTAAACTGTTGTGTTCTGGGCACCTCTGCAAAAACAGTGATTATGTTTGAATTGAAAGTGTTGAATGATGATGAAAGTATTTTCTTTTAGGGGATTTTCATTCTTTTTGGGTCACCCTGCCTCGGTGGGAGATGGCCGACTTGTTAAAAAAAAAAATAATAATAATAATACAGTGGAACCTCAAATTTCAAACTTAATCCATTCCAGGAGCTAGTTCTGAAGTTGAAAAGTCTGAAAGGCGAAGCAATATTTCCCATAAGAAATAATGGAAATGCAACTAATCCATTCCAGAAACCCAAAAATATTCACAAAAAAATACATTTTATAGATAGTATTACATTACAGTTTTACATACACACAACAAATATAGTGTACAATTATTAATAAATTTAAATAAACATACAAAATAACATTTTACTTACCTTTATTGAAGATTGGTGATGGCATCTGGACGATACCCGTGTCCGACTAAACCTTTACAAAAATTCAATGTATGTCAAAGGCCCTAAAATCTGGAATACCCTACCTGAAAATTCTAAAACTGCAGACACATTCATCACCTTCAAAACTACCATCAGAAAACATCTTATCTCCCTGATACACCCTGTCAACTAATTACACGAATACCACCTGGTGGTTAACACTTACACTCACTCACCCATTTGACCATAAACAGAAATATCAATCTCAATCTCAAAATAATGAATCTTAACTAGTCATAAGTTGGCCTGTGATACTCCAATACTGAAACTATGTATAGTGACAAAACAAAAGCATTCACATTGCTAAACTCACAAACTAGTATTTAGTCACTTAGCCATAATACCAACTTACCTCATAATTTTGTAATATTTTAATCTTGAGATTTAATTTAAGTCTGCCCAAAATGCCTAGCCATGCTAGGTGTTCTAGTGGTACACTCTGTAATTATTACTTTACTACATGTAAACAATACAATAACCAAATTCTGTAAACTCAGCATTGTAATCCTTATAGAGAATAAACTTTGAATTTGAATTTGATAGGGAGGAGGAGAGAGGGAGTTGGGGTTAGTGTTTGAAAGGGGAATCCCCCTCCATAAGGCCTTCAGGTATCAAAGCCCTCTCTGGAGTTACTTCCTTTCTCTGTCTTTTAATGCCACTAGGACCAGCTTGAGAGTCACTGGACCCCTGTCTCACAAAATAACTGACCACAGTCCTCTGTTTCTGGCACTTCTTTAAGATTTCCCTAAAATGGGACATGGCTCTGTAACTGAACTTGTTGCAAAGATGGCTTGTTTCACCTTGCTCAGGGTGGTATTCTCGACAAACATTTGGACATCATTCCACTTGGCGCATATCTCCTTAATCTTTGAATCAGCATGCAAGTCCCTTGCCTTTTCACAAATAATCGTCTCAGAAACACTATCACCTGCCATCTCTTTATCCTTGATCCACACCAGCAACAACTCCTCAACCTGATCGATTGTCTGTGGTCTTTTTCTGGTTAGCGTATCAACACCTTTTGCAATATCAGCTTCCTTGATTTGTTCTTTCTTTGCCAGGACAGAAGCGATTGTCAACTTGTTTTTCCCATACATCTTGGCAAGCTCAACAAGTTGCACACGACTCTCATACTTCTGTATTATTTCCTTCTTCACATATATGGTGTTTCACACTTTCTTTACCACAGAGGTACCACTAGCAAGTTTCTTTGGGCACATGGTAGATAATTTCACAGTCTCACAAGCACTAAACACAATGAATTAATCGTAAAATGTTTGAATGAGACCGCAGGTTAGTGTTCACTCAAGCATCAACAAAGCCAGGCTGGCTCAAGACGCCTGCGCGGGGACGCGGACAGAGCAGGTTGCCAAACAGGTCCGGTACCCAGCAGTTCGAAAGAAGGGGCGAGTTCGATAACAGGGACAAAGTTGGTTCGAAAAAGCTGTCGAAAGGCGAAGAGTTCAATAAGCGATAGGTTCGAAATTTGAGGTTCCACTGTAATATAATACTACTACTACTACTACTACTAATATTATTATTATTAATTTTTTTTTTCAACAAGTTGGCTGTCTCCCACCGAGGCAGGGTGATCCAAAAAGAAAGAAAATCCTCACAAAGAAAATACTTTCATCATCATTCAACACTTTCACCTCACTCACACATAATCACTGTTTTTGCAGAGGTGCCCAGAATACAAGTTTAGAAGTATATACGTATAAAAATACACAATATATCCCTCCAAACTGCCAATAACCCAAACCCCTCCTTTAGAGTGCAGGCATTGTACTTCCCATTTCTAGGACTCAAGTCCAGTTATAAAAAATAACCAGCTTCCCTGAATCCCTTCACTAAATATTACCCTGCTCACACTCCAACAGCTCGTCAGGTCCCAAACACCATTCATCTCCATTCACTCCTATCTAACACTCTCACGCACGCTTGATTATTATTATTATTATAACAATAGAGCCTCAGTTCCCTAAATTAACAATAATAATAATAATAATAATAATAATGGGATATTGGCAGTTTGGAGGGATATATTGTGTATCTTTATATGTATATGCATCTAAACTGTTGTATTCTGAGCACCTCTGCAAAAAGTGATAATTTGTGAGTGTGGTGAAAGTGTTGAATGATGATGAAAGCATTTTCTTTTTGGGGATTTTCTTTCTTTTTTGGGTCACCCTGCCTCAGTGGGAGACAGCCGACTTGTTGAAAAAAAAAAAATGTAATAAAAACTCAAAATGCTGCCGCTAGTGGCACAAAACCATCTGGTAAGCAATACACGTTTACATCGCTGTGGGAGCAGTTCTCTCGTGCTTGTTTGCATTTTTTTTAGTCATTTGGACAAATTTCTTTTTTCTAACCATGGGTCCTAAGAAAATAAGTGCTGAGAAGAAAAAAACGATGATTTCCATGGACTTAACCAGGCAATACAACATACGCTGCACCCTCAACATCCCCCACCCTCAACAATCCTCAACCTCAGCAACCCCCACCCTCAACATCTTCCACCCTCAACATCCCCCACCCTCAGCATTCCCCATCCTCAACATCTCTCACCCTCAACCTCCCCCACCCTCAACATCCCCCACGCTCAACATCCCCCACCATCTCTGCTCCAAGTGTGTTTACCTAGAAAGGGTTCCGGGGGTCAATGCCCCTGCAGCCCAGTCTGAGACCAGGTCTTATGGTGGATCAGGATCTAATCAACCAGGCTGTTACTGCTGGAGACATGCAAGCTGACATACGAACCACGGCCTGCTTGGTCAGGTACTAACTTTAGGTGCCTGTCCAGTGCCTTCTTGAAGACAGACAGGGGCCTATTGGTAATCCCCCTTATGTATGCTAGGAGGCAACTAAACAGTCTTTGGCCCCGGACACTTATTGTGTTGTCTCTCAGTGCACTTGTGGCGCCCCTGCTTTTCATTGGGGGAATGTTGCATCTCCTGCCATGTCTTTTGCTTTCACAGGGAGTGATTTTTGTGTGCAGGATTCGTACCAATCCTTCCAGGACCTTCCAAGTGTATATTGTCATGTATCTCTCTCGCTTGTGTTCAAGGAAATACAGATCAAGGACCTTCAACCATTCCCAGAAGTTTAGGTTCCTTATCGTACTTATGTGTGCTGTGAAAGTTCTTTCTACACTCTCCAGGTCTGCAATGTCGCCAGCCTTGAAGGGAGCCATTAGTGTTCAGCAGTATTCTAGCCTAGAGAGCACAAGCGATTTGAAGATAATCATCAAGGGCTTGGCATCCCTAGTTTTGAAGGTTCTCATTATTCATCCTATCATTTTTCTAGCTGATGAGGTAGATACATTGTTGTGGTCTTTGAAGGTGAGATCCTCTGACATTATCACTCCCAGGTCCATCACATTACTTTTCTGCTCTATTGTATGGTTAGAATTTGTGGTATACCCTGACACATTTTTAATTTCTTCAAGTTTCCCATATCTGAGTAGTTTAAATTTCTCCTCGTTGAACTTCATATTGTTTTGAGTGGCCCATTTGAAGATTTGGTTGATGTCCGCTTGGAGTCTCACGGTGTCTTCGATGGAGGTCACTGCCATGGTAATCCGGGTGTCATCCACAAAGGAAGACACAGAGCTACGGCTTACATCTCTATGTCAGAAATGAGGTTGAGGAATAGAATGGGAGTGAGTACTGTGCCTTGTGGAACAAAGTTTTTTACCGTGGCTGCCTGGGACTTAACTCTGTTTACTATTACTCTTTGTGTTCTATTTGTCAGGAAGTTGTAGATCCATCTACCAACTTTTCACGGTATTCCTTTATCACGCATTTTGTGTGCTATTACACCATAGTCACACTTGTTGAAACCTTTTGCAAAGTTTGTGTATACATCTGTATTTTGCTTATCCTTTACACCATCCAGGACCTTGTCACAGTGGTCCAGTAGCTGGGACAGACAGGAGCGACCTGCTCTAAACCCGTGTTGCCCTGGGTTGTGTAATTGATGGGTATCTAGGTGGTTGGCTATCTTGCTTCTTAGAACCCTCTCAAAGATTTTTAGGATATGGGATGTTGGAGCTATCGGTCTATAGTTCTTTGCAATTGCTTTACTGCCACCTTTGTACATATACACTTTATATAAACTGTTTTTAAACGATATTTCTTATTTATAAAAGCTATGTTTCAGCATTTTCCTTAGAAAACTAGTGATCTACTGAGATTAACTTAAAAAATACTCTGTTTTCTCTTACAGTAAGAGCATGGGAAGATACTATAGTCAAATTGGGACAGAAATTACAGCAGCTTCTGCCACTGCCTATGCCACCATATTATGACCTATTTTATTCATTCTAGAGTATATATCATGTTTCTGTGTTAATTGTATTGTTTGTTATGTCATATTGGATGAATTGTGATAGATAAATAAGCTGTATAGTTGATAATAGCGTCATATTCAAGTATTTTTTCTCATCTCTCCAGAGTGCAGAAATGGATTAATGGGTTTTCAATTAATTTAAATGAGGAAAATTAATTTGATAAGAGTAAATTGAGTTATACGAGCTAGCTCCTGGAATGGATTAAACTTGTAAGTCAAGGTTCCACTGTATATAAAAGATATTGTACCTTATTCTTCCACATCTCTCCTTTGGCACTATTTGGTGAAGTATTAAACGAACTACTGGATGATGGTCCTCCACTCATGGGAGTTTTGACAGGTGTGGAGGTTCCTGAGTTTCCATTCTTCTTACTGCTGTCATCATCATCTGTCTTATCATTACCATCAGAGGCTAGTGCTTCGAAGTCTAAACATTCTCTTGAATTCTTGTACAGCTCCTGTAAAGATAATGAAAGAAAAAGAGTATTACATCAAATTAATCAAGAATTAAACACAATAAACAAAGCTCAGCAGTAATCCTAATTTCCATTACTACTTTGTAAGATATATACATGTGTTAAGGAAGAAAGTTGAAAGTGAACATAGATAAGAGTAAGGTGATGAGGGTATCAAACAATGTAGATAAAGAAAAACTGGATATCATATTGGAAGGAGGGAGGGAGGGGGTATGGTTAGTTGTTTAATACGTTTATTATGCACCCCATACCCATCCTGTGGGTGGTATCAAAATACAACAGAGGTGCATAATGGGTCCAGGGACTGGACCCCAAAGTTATGATAGATGAACTAGTAACAAAGGTAATGAACTCCAGGTAGATCTGGTCACAATCATGGCAAGTTACAAACATAATGAATCATCTACACTCCTATACATGGTTACAATCATGAACAAATTACAAAGTAATGAGCCATTTACACATCCATATCCGGTTACAACTGTAATGAGTTATAAGTACAAATATTAAGTGGGCCATACACCCACATGAGCACGAATGCACACATGAGGGCACGTGCACAGACACAGACACACATGCATATACATATGCACACACACATACAGTGGACCCCCGCATACCGATTTTAATCCGTGCAAGAGGGGTCATTGTTATGCGAAATAATCGGTATGCGAATGAATTTTCCCCATAAGAAATAATGGAAATCAAATTAATCCGTGCAAGACACCCAAAAGTATGAAAAAAAAAATTTTACCACATGAAATATACATTTTCCTACACACAAAGAGAAGGATACATGCACAATAGTAGAGTAGTACATGCACAGTATATATTGTGCATGTACTAGTCTACTAAATGAAGAATAAATGACACTTACCTTAATTGAAGATGCAGCAATGACTGATGAGACACTGTGTCCTGGGAGTGCCTTTTCCTCCTGAGTACTGTAGGTCCTGTTTGGCATTTTCTTCCAGAACAGGCCTTATCACACTGTGTATGCCACTACGATTCTTAAATCTCTCAAACCAACCTTTGCTGGCTTTAAATTCACCAATATGAGCACTAGTTCCAGGCATTTTTCCCTGTTCACCTGGGTGTTAGCCGACTTGTGTGGGTTGCATCCTGGGAGACAAGATTAAGGACCCCAATGGAAATACGTTAGACAGTCTTCGATGACACTGACTTTTTTGGGTTATCCTGGGTGGCAAATCCTCTGGGGTTAATTGTTTCTTGGTATTCTCAATAAGCCACACCAACAACGGTGCTACAGCAGCAGTAGCAGCTGACGGTGGTACAGCAGCAACAGATGATGCTACAGCAGCAGCAGACGATGCTACAGCAGCAGCAGACGATGCTACAGCAGCAGCAGACGATGCTACAGCAACAGCAGCAGCTGACGGTGGTACAGCAGCAACAGACGATGCTACAGCAGCAGCAGACAATGCTACAGTAGCAGCAGACGATGCTACAGCAACAGCAGCAGCTGACGGTGGTACAGCAGCAACAGACGATGCTACAGCAGCAGCAGCAGCTGACGGTGGTACAGCAGCAACAGACGATGCTACAGCAGCAGCAGATGATGCTACAGCAGCAACAGAAGATGTTACAGCAGCAGCAGACGATGCTACAGCAACAGCAGCAGCAGACGATGCTACAGCAGCAGCAGACGATGCTACAGCAGCAGCAGCAGCAGCAGCTGATGGTGGTACAGCAGCAACAGACGATGCTACAGCAGCAGCAGACGATGCTACAGCAGCAACAGACGATGTTACAGCAGCAGCAGACGATGCTACAGCAGCAGCAGCAGCTGACGGTGGTACAGCAGCAACAGACGATGCTACAGCAGCAACAGACGATGTTACAGCAGCAGCAGACGATGCTACAGCAGCAGCAGCAGCTGACAGTGCAGCAGCAGCAGCAGCTGACAGTGCAGCAGCAGCAGCAGCTGACAGTGCAGCAGCAGCAGCAGCTGTACCACCAATAGTAGCGATGGTTGATTGGGGTTTATTATACAACCTGGCCAGCTCGGAGACACGCACTCCACTTTCATACTTATCAATGATCTTTTTCTTCATCTCTATTGTAATTCTCACCCTTATTGCTGTAGGGTTGGCACTAGAAGCTTTCTTGGGGCCCATGGTCACTTATTTTCCAGAAAAAGCACCGAAAACACTGTAATAATACGAAATATTCCGATTGTATGCTTGGATGTTACCGCGGAGGCTGGCTGGTAAACAATGCCACCGGCGGCACATGTGAGGCTGGCTGAGGGCGCACACTGGACGCGTCTCGGACGAAAATCGGTGAGCGGGTTTTTAAGCGGTATGCGAGGCAAAATTTTTGCGATTAAAGCAAGCGGTATGCGGATTAATCGTTATGTGATGCCATCGGTATGCGGGGGTCCACTGTACACACGTAGTAATGCTTTATTTACAGTGAGCAAAGTCAGGGTATTTCTCCAGAATGGTCTGTAATATACCACTGTGGATAAAATATTTTGCCATTTCTTGAACATTTCTGAGCAAGTTGTCTCTAAATTCATTAATTTTATCACACTCCAGTACATAATGACGCAGGGTGTCATTGTGTTTATATTTCGTTTGGTCTACATTTGGTGATGGTGATTTAACCTGCCATAGATACATGTACTTGTAACCCAGCCAGAGGTGGCAGTAATGACATCAAAGAGTCTGCTTATTTTGTTGGATACACCATAAACATGTGGCTCCTCCTGTATGATGGAGTGATGATAGAAGGACTGAGTGGTGTCACTCTCCGTAAGTCTTAAGTCAATAAAGTTCAACTGAAGTTCATTTTGTATTATTGTTCTCAAACTGCTAACTGACAACCCAAGATTGTAATTTACTCCCTCTTTGAAAGCACACAGCTTAGCCAATTCATCAGTTCTATCATACATCTGGAGACCAATGTGAGATGGAATCCAGAGCATGTGCACTCTGACTCCACTGTCCACAATCCTAACATACCTGTGTCTGGCTTCTGACACAAGCATGCCACAATTTATACTTAATGAGTTGAGAGCATTTAAGGATGACAAAGAATCAGTTACAATTAAAGTGTCAACCTTAGATACATGGACACATTTGAGTGCAAGGAGTGTGGCAAATAGTTCTGTTTGAAGGGTAGAGGCCAGTTATTGATGCATGCTCCAATTTTGTTGAGGGTCATCACTCTGTATGACAACAGCAGCACTACCAGCTGCACCAGTGGATTGGTGTACGGAACCATCAACATAAATAATTTGTTAAAGAGTGTTCTGTGTGACTAAGTTATCAACACAGCTTAAGGCATCCTGTTTGGCTCCACAACGAAGCTTTGGTTGTGATTTAAGAAGAGTTTTGGGGGGAAATGGAGGAATGGTAGTTTGGAATGGGGTAATATCGCATGGAGCGGGGAAGTGCCGCTGTTGCCTTACTTGACATAGATCATGTAGCTGGTTCATGCAGAGGTCGGTTCCAGTGTTTTCAATCCATCTGAACAGATGTTCACCAGTGCTGAGGAAAGTCTGGAGGGCTTCTGTTATTGGGTTTGAATGGGCTGGCCTAAGCATATTGACCCCAAAGAGGATATTTCTTTCAGTAACATGATCTCTGATGCTTGGAATATCAAGTTCTTTCCTTTTATTTATTTTATTTTTATTTATTTATAATTTGAGCACACTTACAGAGGTACAAAAAAAATACAGATAAGAGCAGCATGCCAAAGCCACTTATACTATGCATAGCATTACGGGCTGGCTTAAAATTAACTTAAGATTAACTAAGCAATGATGAAATCAGTGAAAAACATTAATGTAAACTGATTACTATAAAGCACAAGTGAGTATTACAAAGACAGGTCATATGGTTGCATGCATTGTTATAAATTCAGTAGAATGGAGTATTCTGTTAGGTAGTGTATTTAAAAAATAATAAAGTTAGATTGGGTTTTAGGTTTAACATTTATGTGATATAATTGTGAGAAACATTTAAGATATACAATTTATAAGGTTCAGTTATTCAGTATTTATTTGGTTTTGGGTGAGTAAGTGATCTTTGAGAAGAGACTTGAATTTATAAACAGGTAGTGTTTCTTTTATATTTACAGATTTTAGGGCCTTTTATGTGCATTGAGTTTTTGCATAGCGTGAGATGGACACGAGGAATATCAAAGAGTGATCTGTGCCTTGTGTTATGGTCATGTGTTCTGTTGAGGTTGGCAAGGAGATGTTTGAGGGGAGGGTTAATATCAGAGTTGAGTGTTCTATGTATGTAATAGGTGCAGTAATAAGTATGGATGTTTTGTATGGTGAGTAGGTTGAGTGTATTGAATATTGGTGGAGTGTGCTGCCTGTAGTGAGAATTTGTTATCATTCTAACTGCAGCCTTTTGTTGGGTAATTAGTGGTCTGAGATGGTTACTTGTTGTTGAGCCCCATGCACAAATTCCATAGGTGAGATAGGGGTAAATAAGAGAGTGATATAGGGCCAGGAGGGCTGACTGTGGAGCATAGTACCGTATCTTCGATAGTATGCCTACAGTCTTGGAAATTTTCTTAGAAATTTGTTGTATATGTGTATGAAATTTGAGTCTATTATCAAGGTGGATTCCTAAGAATTTTCCCTCTGTTAGCTTTGTGATAGGTGATCCGTTTATCATTATGTTAAGAGGGACATCTGTAGCTCTGTTACCAAACTGAATGAAGTAGGTTTTGTCAATGTTTAGTGTAAGTTTGTTAGTACTCATCCAGGTAGATATTTTCTGTAATTCGGTATTTACAGTATTGGCTAGCGTGACTGGGCTCGGGTGGGAGAAGACGTATGTTGTGTCATCAGCAAATAGTGTGGGTTTGAGTAATTGAGAAGCATTTGGTAGGTCATTTATGTATAGGAGAAAGAGAAGAGGGCCAAGGACACTTCCCTGTGGGACACCAACTGTAATTGGTTGTGCAGAAGAGTTTGCCCCATTTGCGTACACATATTGGCTTCTGTTGCTGAGGTATGACTTGAGGTAGTTGAGGGAGTGCCCTCTTATACCATAGTGTGACAATTTTACGTGGAGCAAGTCATGGTCAACTGTATCAAAAGCTTTACGTAAGTCAATGAAGATCCCCAGTGGGACTTCTTTTTTCTCTATTGCAGTGTATATATGTTCTAGCATGTGTATAATAGCATCATTAGTATTTTTATTAGGCCTGAATCCAAATTGGCAGGGGTTGAGTATGTTTTGGGAGATAAGGTAGGAGTAGATTCGTTTATGAATTAATTTTTCGAAGATTTTTGAGAGAGGGTGTAAGTTGGATATTGGCCTATAGTTATTCAACTCTGTTTGGTCTCCTCCTTTGTGGATCGGGGTGACCCTTGCTATTTTGAGTACTGTAGGGAAGGTGGAGGATTCAATGGATTTGTTAAAGAGTGTTGCAATGATTGGTGATAGCACTTGTGACACTTTTTTGTATATAAAGGGTGGTAAGGTATTTAAATCTCCTGCCTTGTTTTTTAGTGCGTTGATAATAAGGGAGACTTCGTATGGGTTAGTCGGAGCTAGGAACAGTGTGTTCGGGTAGTTGCCGGTGAGGTAGTCATTTGGTGGGGTATCTGAGCTTGGGATTTTATTGGCAAGGTTTTGTCCTATAGTGGAGAAGAAATCATTGAGTCTGTTTGCTGTTTCTGTTGGTGGGAGTTGGGGTTCATCTGATTTTGCTAATTTTATTTCGCTATTTCGTGATATCTTTTTTGTTCCCAGAATTTCTGATAGGGTTTTCCAGGTCTTTTTTATATCACCTCGTAAGTTGGATAATCTGTTCTCATAATACAATTTTTTTGCCCTTCTTATCAGGCTGGTTAGGATTGACGAGTAACGTTTTGTTTGGTCTCTGGTTATGTGACCCATTCTGTACTGTTTTTCATATTGGTGTTTTGTATTTATGGATTTGAGAATGCTGGGTGTTAGCCAGGGACTGTTCAGTCTCTTAGCTGTCATCTGCTTAGTTTTTTTAGGGCAGTGCTTGTTATAGAGGTATTGAGTCTTCTTTAGAAAATTATTAATACATTCGTCAATATCTGTATTGATTTCTAGCTCAGTGTGCCAGTCAATGTTTGCTACTGCTGTTGTGAAGTTATTAATGGCTGCCTCATTGTGAAGTCTGAAGGTGACTTTAGTAGTGTCTTGGGGTAATTTACCAAGAGTTGTTATGAGGAAAGTAGGGTAGTGGTCTGTGGTATTATCTGTAATTATGCCTGATTTTAAAGGGGATATGGTGTTGGTCCAGATGTGGTCAAGTAGGGAAACACTAGTCTCTGCAACTCTTGTAGGTTTTGTTACTGTTGGTAGCAACATACAGTTACTCATTGTGTTTGTGAATTCAGTAACGTGTGGGTCCTGGTCTTGCAGGAGATTTATATTGAAGTCACCTGAGAGTAGTAAGTGATCTTTGTTCATGCGTGCATCAGTTATCATACTTCCTAGGTTTTGACTAAATTGGCTAATGTTTGACTGTGGAACTCTGTAGATGTTTATCAATGTGAGAGGTTTTTGTAGGTATTTGGATTTGAATTTGGCTATTATATATTCCCCATGTTCATCTCTTGTGCAAGTATTAGTGATACATTCTAGTTGGTCTGAGTAGTATATGGCTGTGCCACCCCCTTGCTGGTCTGGCCTACAGTTATGTATGGCTGTGTAACCAGGAATGGCATAGACATCTGTACTATCAGGCTTTAGCCAGGTTTCAGTTAGTGTAATGATGGACATATTGGCATGTAAGGAATTTAGTAATGCTATGAGGTCATCGTAATGCTTGCTTAAAGATCTGATATTGTAGTTAAAGATAGTTATGTTGTTGTTGGCACTGAGAAGTGCCTTTGATTGTTCTGCAGTGTAGTAATTACAGTAACTGTTTGATTCATTTAAGTCATTAAATAAGAGGTTGGTATCTGGATCAATGCTTGTAATCATAAGATTTGTAGTGAATCTATAGTTAGAATTAAGTATAAAACAAAGTAAATAGTCTTAAGCTAAAAAATAGCACCTGAATTATTTAACAAATGTAAAATAATGAGCTAAGGTAGTTTTTTTTTTTTTTTAAGCTAAAATAAAGGAGACAATATAAAAGGGACTAGTACAAATAAAGTGATGATCAAATAATGGAGCTTGGGAATATGATAGTAGGTAGTACTATAAAATAAATGAGCTTTGGAATATAATGGCAAAATTGTGAACTTGTTCTACTTTAGCACCTGAGAATAGCACCTTGATTATTTTAACAATTGTGAATGTATAAGCTAGGGTAGTTATATAAAGCTAAAATAAAGGAGAAAATATATAAGGGACTAAAATTAAGTAATGGTAAACAAAGTTAAATGGACAGATGGTCACTATGAAATAATATTGGTTTAGGAGTAAGATCTGATTTGTAATATTAGATAAATTGAGCAGTTTATTGCACAATAAAAGTAAAAAAATGAGGTAGTTGGTACTAGCTAGCAAAAGATAGTTTTGGTACTTGCAAAAAAGTAATTGGAATATACACTAATTGCATACACAATGTAAAGTGACTAAAAAAACAAGTAGTGATAAACAAAATTAAATGGACAGGTAAGAAAAAATGAATATTATTAATTTGGAGTAAGATTTGACTTTTAATTTAAAATTATGAGCAATTAATAGCAGTAAGAAAGTTATAGAGTATTGGAGGTAGTTGGCATTAGCTAGTGATGAAAAATAATATAAATAATAATGTACAATATAATAGTAACGTACACTATATGCACCACACGTATATATGTATTAAGGGCACTTATCTAATCTGTTACAGAAATGTCAGCTTTTCTAAGGAAGGTAGAGAAATCATGTTCGTTTGAGATGGTATATTGTTGTCCTGTTGATGTTTTCCTTACTAGTATTTTCCCATCTCGCGTGAAACACTGATGTATTTTGTTTTCCTGTTTAAGTTTTCTCAGCCTGAACAGAAGGTTTTGACGTTTTTTTGTTAGACACTCATTTATGTACACTCCATTTTTCATTGTAATTGCTGATTTAATTAGGTCCTTTCTTTTATCGTATGAATGAAGTCGGATCATTATACTGTGTTTACTTCCTGGTTTTCCTAACAAACGTGTTTCTTTGATTTCATTGTTTTGCACGATGACCTGTACGTGGTCCTGTATTATCCTGACAGCAGTTTCTTTGCACTGAGCTTGTGTTATGTCACTAGGAATGTGTGGACTGTTTATTATAACTGCATCAGACAACTTATCTTGTTCAGTTTTGTCGTCTTGGAAATCAAGGTATTCATTTAGTCGAGTGTGCATGTTCTGATTCCAGTCCTTGATTGCTTCTTCAACCTTCATATTTATTGTTGTTATTTGCTCAGTGTGACTGGCTATAGCTGCTTTTAGAGTATTTTCTGTGTCAACACTTCCCGATGTAATCTTCTCTTCAAGGTTTTGGATCTTATTCTCGAGGTTGGTTATCTTGGAATCTCGTCGCTCGAGTGCTGCTTTGATATCTTTGATTTCATTTTCTAGAGCAACGATGTAGTCCTTGATATTGTCAGGAATAATCGTACCTGAGTTATCATGGATGAATCCTTTGAAGGGAGTGGAGTTGGAGGGGGAGTCAGCCATGTTTGTTGTTGTTGTTGTTGTTCCCTGGGTGGCGTCGGTGAGGGGGGTTGATGATACACTGGCGTCCTGCTGGGTAGACAAGTTGAGTTCTAGGGTCCTTGCTGTTATTCTTTTATTACTGGTGTTGTGTCTTCTGCGATATCCTTTCATAGTATCACTGAAGTAGATACTGTGTAGCAATGGAGGAGAAGGCTTGTTTTCTCGGAGCTTGGGTTAAGTGGTTGTCTGGCAGCGGAGGCAGTGTTTGGGTTAGCAGGGCTGTCTTCCTTAGATCTTCTAATTTTGTCAAGATTTGGGTTACATTCTTAGTATTCTTGGGTCATGTTGTGGTCTACGTGGGTTCGTGTAGTTGAACTTTCACTTAGGCCATCACAAGTTTTGATGGGCGATGTTTTTTTGAGAAAGAAGAGCTGGTAGGATACCGTTGCTGCCGCTGCCGCTGCAGTTTTTTCTTTCAAAGTACCAGCCGTATCCCACCGAGGTGGGGTGGCCCAAAAAGAAAGACGAAAGTTTCTCCTTTCAAATTTAGTAATATATACAGGAGAAGGGGTTACTAGCCCCTTGCTCCTGGCATTTTAGTCACATCTTAAAACACGCATGGTTTATGGAGGAAGAATTCTGTTCCACTTCCCCATAGAGGTAAGAGGAAATAAACAAGAACAAGAAGTAGAAAAAAAATAGAAGAAAACGCACAGGGATGTGTATATATATGCTTGTACATGTATGTGTCCTAGGTAGTAGGTTGGTAGACAGCAACTGCCCAGGGAGGTACTACCGTCCTGCCAAGTGAGTGTAACACGAAAGCCTGTAATTGTTTTACATGATGGTAGGATTGCTGGTGTCCTTTTTTCTGTCTCATGAACATGCAAAATTTCAGGTACGTCTTGCTACTTCTACTTACACTCAGGTCACACTACACATACATGTACAAGCGTATATATACATACCCCTCTGGGTTTTCTTCGATTTTCTTTCTAGTTCTTGTTCTTGTTTATTTCCTCTTATCTCCATGGGGAAGTGGAACAGAATTCTTCCTCCGTAAGCCATGCGTGTTGTAAGAGGCGACTAAAATGCCGGGAGCAAGGGGCTAGTAACCCCTTCTCCTGTATATATTACTAAATTTGAAAGGAGAAACTTTGGTTTTTTCTTTTGGGCCACCCTGCCTCGGTGGGATACGGCCAGTGTGTTGAAAGAAAGAAAGAACATGTATGTGTAGTGTGACCTAAGTGTAAGTAGAAGTAGCAAGACGTACCTGAAATCTTGCATGTGTATGAGACAGAATAAAGACACCAGCAATCCTACCATCATGTAAAACAATTACAGGCTTCCAATTTACATTCACTTGGCAGGATGGTAGTACCTCCTTGAGTGGTTGCTGTCTACCAACCTACTACCTACACATTCGTTCTGCATTTTTTTTTTTCAACAAGTCGGCCGTCTCCCACTGAGGCAGGGTGACCCAAAAAGAAAGAAAATCCCCAAAAAGAGAATATGTAAAGTAAAAGGACACAAGTGCAACTAATGTGACATTTTATTGTGGCAACGTTTCGCTCTCCAGGAGCTTTATCAAGCGAAACGTTGCCACAATAAAATGTCACATTAGTTGCACTTGTGTCCTTTTACTTTACATATTGTCGGTAATTCTACCAACTTTATTACAAAAAGAGAATACTTTCATCATCATTCAACACTTTCACCTCACTTACACATAATCACTGTTTTTGCAGAGGTGCTCAGAATACAACAGTTTAGAAGCATATACAGTGGTCCCTCAATTATCGTCCTTAATCCATCCCTGGAAGTGGGACTATTATCGAAATGGATGACTTTCGAATCAATTTTCCCCATAAGAAATAATGTAAATGCAATTAATCCATTCCTGACACCCAGAAGTATTAAAACAAACAATTTTTTTACATGAAATATAGATGTAGTACATAAACAATACAATGGGAAATGATGAATGAAACATTAACAGCATAACACTTACCTTTATTGGTGATTCTTCTTTGTGTATGGAAGACTGAAGAAGGAGACAGATTAGATTATTTACTGTTTGGAAGGGGAATCCCCTTCCAGCAACACCTCAGGTACCAATTGCTTTTCTGGGGTTACTTCTCTTCTCTGCTTCTTAATGCCAATAGGACCACCTTGAGAGTCACTGGAGTCCTGTTTCGCAAAAAAAACTGTCCAGAGAGCTCTGTTTCTGGCGTCTCTTTAAAACTTCCCTAAAATGGGCCAAGACTCTGTCACTATACATGTTGCCAACATGGCTTGCAACATCCTTCTCTGGGTGATGTTTCTCCATAAATTTTTCCATCCTACCCCACATTTCAAAAATCTCCTTAATTTCTGAAGAAGGCACCTTTTTCCATCTCTCTTCCTCCTCCTCTGCAGCAAGATTCTGAGCTGCGATCTGTTGCTCTTCCTGCTGAAGCTCTTGCAGCTCCTCAGTGGTTAGCTCTTTGCTGTGGTCCTCCACCAACTTTTCCACATCCTCCAAACTCACATCCAGCCCCATGGAACTCCCCAGTGCGACAATAGAGTTCACAACTGACATAGGCTCATCATAGGGCTGCCTCAAACCCTTCAAAATCCCTCTTGTGGACACAATCTGGCCACAATTTTCTCCAAGCAGAGTTCAAAGTCCTGGTAGTCACTCCCTCCCAAGCCTTACCTATAAGGCTTACGCAACGGAGAATACTGAAGTGTTCTTTCCAAAAATCTTGTAGGGTCAAGTGAGTGTCTGAGGTCACATTCAAGCACCTTTCAAACATTGCTTTGGTGTAGAGTTTTTTAAAGTTTGAAATGACTTGCTGGTCCATGGGCTGGAGGAGAGGAGTGGTATTTGGGGGCAAGACCTTTACTGTGATGAACCCAAACTCCTTCAGAATTAGGTCATCCAAGTTTGGAGGATGAGCAGGTGCATTGTCCATTACTAGGAGGCACTTGAGATTCAATTTCTTTTCCAAGAGGTAATTCTTAACACTAGGGCCAAACACTTCATTGAACCACTCGACGAAAATGTCCCTCGTGACCCATGCCTTACTATTAGATCTCCAAAACACACACAATTTACTCTTCATAACATTTTTTTCTTGAACACACTGGGATTTTCAGAATGGTACACTAGTAACGGCTTCACTTTGAAATCCCCACTAGCATTAGCACAGAACATTAGCATCAGCCTGTCTTTCATAGCCTTGCGTCCTGGCAGTGCCTTTTCTTCCTGAGTAATGTAGGTCCTCTTTGGCATTTTCTTCCAAAAGAGGCCTGTTTCATCACAATTGAACACTTGTTCAGGTTTCAGTCCTTCACTGTTTATGTACTCCTTGAATTCATGCACATATTTTTCAGCCACTTTGTTGTCAGAACTGGCAGCCTCACCATGCCTTACCACACTGTGTATGCCAGTACGCTTCTTAAATCTCTCAAACCAGCCTTTGCTGGCCTTAAATTCACTCACATCACCACTAGTTGCAGGCAATTTCTTTACCAAATCGTCATGCAACTGCCTAGCCTTTTCACAAATAAGCGACGTCATAAGACTATCTCCTGCTAATTGTTTCTCGTTTATCCACACCAATAATAGCTTCTCAACATCTTCGAGTACTGGTGATTGCATTTTTGTCAGCATATTTACCCCCTTTGCAACAACAGCGTCCTTGATTTCCTTTTTCTTGGCTATGATGGAAGATATGGTTGTACGGGATTTGTTATACATCCTGGCCAGTTCGCCCACACGTACGACACTATCATATTGTTCAATGATGTTTTTCTTAAATTCAATCATATTTCTCACCTTCTTTGCCAAAGGCTTGGCACTAGGAGCTTTCTTTGGAGCCATGGAGCAAGCAATAAAATCAATAAAATATTATGAAATATTTCGTTGGAGCAAGTGAGGGGACCATCGCTCACTGTGATAATATGAAATGTACCGAATGTATGCTTAGATGCGACCACACTGGCTGGCTTGTAAACACTGGCACTAACGGGGCAGCTGAGGTCACATGTGGGACGCGTCCCGGACGAATCACCTAAGGCGAGTTTTTTATCATGAGGCAAGGCAAAATTTTTGCATTCAAATGCTTCTTATGGCGGATTTAACGTAACGCGATGCGTTCGTAAGGTGGGGGTCCACTGTATATGCTTGTACATGTGTGTAGTGTGACCTAAGTGCAAGTAGAAGTAGCAAGACGTACCTGAAATCTTGCATGTTTATGAAATAGAAAGAAGGACACCAGCAATCCTACCATCATGTAAAACAATTACAGGCTTTCGTTTTACACTTACTTGGCAAGATGGTAGTACCTCCCTGGGCAGTTGCTGTTTACCAACCTACTACCTATGCCTGATCAAGATATATCTAGGAATTCAACAAGTTAATTTATGAGAGTCACCAGAGTGAAGCAGACATACAGATCTTCAAAGCTTTGTACTACATCATACTCTGCCTGTCTCTGACCTCCATAAAATTCATATTAAAATTCAATATAGCAAAAACAAAAAGGGAAAGAATACAATGTGAAAAAGAAAAATGAGTTTAAAATACTACAAGTAATTAGCACCTACCTGTAATTCTGAAAGATTTGTGGCTTCTTTCCATGTCTTGTCATTACGTTCTCTAGTAACTCGTGGAAATCTAATGGAAATTCCATCTCCTGTGTGGATCTGATGACGCGTGAACTCTGCTCCAGTGATTTCCCAAACTGGCGCTTTCTGAAGATTAACATAACACGTTAAACCCACAACAATATGAAAAATTTAACCTTTTTCTAATTTTAAATCATCACATTTGTAAATACCAAAGATTATGAGCGAGATTACTTTTCAATCTTCCTATTTGGGCATTTATATAAACAAATTATTATTTTCATGGGGAAACATTAAACTTGTAGGGGTCATACAGCATTGGGGAATGGGAGGTAATTAGATTTATTCCAAACAAAGGGGAGTAGCTCCAATTCCTTGGAATAAGCAAACATCACTCAGTATAAAAGCACCTTTCCCCTGTGAAGGGGAAAATCCAGAGGCATCTATCTTAGACTGAAGAAACTGAGAAAGCAATTCTTCCTTTGTACAAAAGCTGAATCATTGTATATTTTCCTAATATCCAAATAAACCACTTCCTGGAATCTTAGTACTTTTAACTGCATTAAATCTATCACTATTAAATGTAACACATGTGCATGTATAATAGCTAAATAGGATTAAAACAGGATGACATGATAAGAAAGCTTGCATCATATATTTATTAACAAATGATGGTCATTAAAATACAAGCACAGAGGTTTACACTCTGATATTGTGTAAGGTAAAAAAGTTTACACAATATCGGACACTTTAAATTCTTTTATAACATGATCTCAGTTTATGAAGATTCAATTTAACTCTTATAACATATGATTCTGTATTGGAATAATACAGGTTAATTTCAGTACAGTGTTGATTAAGCACCTCATGCAGCATTTACATGCTATGTCCACATTCAAATGCAACAGCAGTTGAGGGTGGACATCGCTAAAATTAATTTTGCTCTTCATACAACTTAATCATAATTCAAGTATACAATACACAGTTTTGAACCAAGAGTGAGAGTGCTTGTGGTTGGGGATTTCAATGCTAAAGTGGGTAAAAATGTTGTGGAGGGAGTAGTAGGTAAATTTGGGGTGCCAGGGCAAATGAAAAAGGGAAGCCTTGAATCGAGCTATGTGTAGAAAGAGGTTTGGTAATAAGTAATACATATTTTATGAAAAAGAGAATAAATAAATATACAGGGTATGATATAGCATGTAATGAAAGTAGTTTGTTAGATTATGTATTGGTGGATAAAAGATTGATGGATAGGCTCCAGGATGTACGTGTTTATAGAGGGGCAACTGACATATCGGATCATTATTTAGTTGTAGCTACAGTTAGAGTAAGAGGGAGATAAGACAAGAGGAAAACAGCAACAACAAGTAAGAGAGAGTACAGTACTAAGGGAGGAGGAAGTTAGGATAAGATATAAGCAGCTATTGGCAGAAAAGCGGGCTAGTTCAAGTGTTATGCAGGGTTCTGCATGACACTGTAATGTTGTTATGCAGGGATCTGCATGACACTGTAATGTATATACAGGTGAGAAGGGTGTCATAATAGTATGAATGTTATAATTGTCAAGAATAATTTTATAATTCATAATGTGCATTTGGGGGTACTGTAAAGTACTCTAATGGTAATTATAAAGAAATCCTGCTAGGTATTTATTTTCCAACTGTGTTTGGGTATGCAGGGTAAGCGTGGCTTGGGCAGTCACATGGAGTCAGCATGGCATGGAGGCTGGCGTTGGAGATGCTGTGTATTTAAGCTAACTTTGTAGTTGTGTACTCCTTTTGTTTAGCTAACTCAAGCCATAGGCTCTTCTATGGCATACCTGTATGCTCACCCAGGCTCTGACATGGTCAGAGTGCTGTGGGGGGAGTGAGGAAATAAGAAATGGGGTTGGTAGTGGAGTAGTGACGGCCTGGCGCTGACTCGGCCTGGTGGTTATGGTGGCTGGACCTCCAGCCAGCTGTTTCTTGTGTACCGTCATTTGGGCATTTAGGATTAAAGTGTTTCTAGAGTGTGTAGTGTTATGTTGAATAAATAGATATATTTTCCTAACTAGGATTTTTGCCTAACCCTCTGTTAACCCTTTGACTGTCGCGGCCGTATATATACGTCTAACGAGGTACCGTGTTTGACGTATATATACTCATAAATTCTAGCAGCTTCAAATCAAGAAGGAGAAAGCTGGTAGGCCCACATGTGAGAGAATGGGTCTGTGTGGTCAGTGTGCACCACATAAAAAAAATCCTGGAGCACAGAGTGCATAATGAGAAAAAAAAACTCCGACCGTATTTTTTATTTAAAATGCCGATTTTGTGGTCTATTTTCGTATAGTATTTATGGTTGCATTCTCGTTTTCTTGCTCTCATTTGATAGAATGGAAAACATATTATAGAAAAAGAGATGATTTTGATTGATTTTACTATAAAAAAAATCTGGAAATGGAGCTCAAAGTAGGGGAAATGTTTGATTTTTGCCGATGTTCAACAGCAAACTAATGACATCTTTGTCCAATAAATGTCCAACTAGCCATTCTAATATGCAGTCATGAATGGGTTGATGTTATTTAAACAATTATTACAGTATTGGAGTAGTCTGTATAATAGTAAATTTTCTGTTTTTTGTTTGAATAAAAATTCAAAATAGAAAGCAAGAGTAATTTCAGAGGGGCCTGGACACATGACTGATGAACAAAGAAAATGTTATTTTAGAGCCAGGAATGTCTGCATTGTTCATTCTGGACCTTATTTTGAAATTGTCATATTTTTTAATTTTCATGAAATTGGTCAAATTGCAAATTTCTGACCACGTTATTGGGTAGTTGAAATTGGTAAATGGGCAGTTTCTTGTACTCAATCGATAGAAAAAATGGAGTTCTAAAGAAATAGCTATGAGATTGGTCGACTGAAACAAAGGAATTAGCCGAAAATAGGGCTCAAAGTGGGCGAAATCGCAGATTTGTAAATATCGCCAAGGTCGCTAACTTCGCGAGAGCATAATTCCGTCAGTTTTCCATCAAATTTTGTTTTTTTTGGTGGCATTACAATTGGGAAAAGATTCTCTATCATTTCATAAGAAAAATTTTTTTTTTTTTTTTTTTAAATTTTGTGACACCAGGAGACACCTCAGGATTGGGGGTTGCAACAGTCAAGGGGTTAACCAACCCATTGAAGTAACACATTCTGGTTTACCGCTTTCTGTTTTGACTGGGATAGCCCTGGGTGGCCTGTTTATGCTTGAGATGTGTGTAACTTTTACCTCTGCCCTTAGACAAGGCTCTAGCCCCCAGATGTCCCACCTTTCTGCATAACATGGAGTCCTGTATATGGGAGAATTATCAAATTTTATGTGGTAATTCAAGTTTGCAACCTGGAAAATCAATAACCATTCTTTACTGGGTTGGTCAGAGGAAGCATTCACTATAACACTCACACTAAAATGATAATTTAACTTTGTGTGCAATATTGCTGATTTTTAACCCTTTCAGGGTCCGTCCCGTAGATCTACGGCTTTACGTTCAGGGTCCAAACCGTAGATCTACGCCATGAGCTCAGCTCACTCTGATAAACTGTGAGTGGTACATTTTGGCCTAGATATGAGAGAATACATCTATGTGGTATGTGTGCACCACATAAAACAGATCCTGCAGCACACTGTGTATAATGAGAGAAAAAAAATGAAATCATGATTTTTCGATTAAAACAGCAACTTTGCAGTGTTTTTTCGTATGTTTTTTATAGTTGTATTTGCGATTTCTTGGTCTCATTTGATAGAATGGAAGACATATTACAGAAATAGAGATGATTTTGATTGGTTTTAGCACTGTAAATGGCTTGAAACTGAGCTCAAAGTAGCAGAAATGTTAAATTTTTGCCGATATTCAAGAGTAAACAAACGACCTCACACGTCTAATACACACCAGCTGGTGGGTCTAATATACATTCACAAATATGGTGATGATATTTATACAATTATTACAGTATTGCATAACAGTAAATCTTCTATTTTTTGGTGTGAATAAAAATTCATTATGTGAATAAAAAATCAAAATGGAATTTATTTGTAAAGCCTCAAAACATAACTAATGAACAGAGGAAATGTTAGTTTAGTGCCAGGAATGCCTACATTGTTCATTCTGGACCCTATTTTGAAATTGGAATATTTTGAACTTTGTGTTAAATTGGCCAAATTAACAATTTCCGATCACTTTATTTTGTAGTTGAAACAGTTGACTTGGCGATTTCTTGTGCTCAATCGATAGAATAGAAGTAATACTAGTGAAATAGCTAAGAATTTGGTTGATTGGAATAATGTAATTGGCCTAAAATGGGAGTCAAAGTCGGCAAAATCGCCGATTCGTAAATATCGCTGACACATCAAAATTCGCGAGAGCATAATTTCGTCAATTTTCCACCAAATTTCGTACTTTTTGTTTTATTACCTTCACAAAAAGATTCTCTATGATTTCATAAGAAAAAATAACAAATTTTTTTTTTGAAAATTCTTGGACACTGGTGCGTGACTCCAGATTTGGGCCTTGGACCCTGAAAGGGTTAAGGTGTTAATATTAACTAGTACGCTGTGCATAATTTACCATTGAGTGCAATATTGCTGGTTTTAGGGTGTTATTATTAATTAATACTCTGTGAATAATTTACCTTTGTGTGCAATATTGCTGGTTTTAGGGTGTTATTATTAACCCTTTCAGGGTCCGTCCCGTAGATCTACGGCTGGTCGGTGAGTGTCCAAACCGTAGATCTACGCCAAAATTCTAGGGCCGTCAAATTTAGCGCGAAAGCGCTCATAGGCCTACATATGAGAGAATGGGTCTGCGCCATGGGTGTGCGCCGTAAACAAAAAATCTAGGCGCCTGCATAGCATTGTGGGAACGCCGGCTCAGTCACCCTTGTTCACCATGCCTCGTCGCAAGTCAGCTCTCACTCCCCGGAAAATTGGGACTCTCCTCTTCCTGTCTGATAGTTCTGACACTGATGGAAGTGGAAATGAAGACGAATTCTACGGCTTTGATAAGTTAGTGACCGAAAATAATGACCAGGATATCGATAATAGTGCAGAAAACCCCGACGATCCTCGACCTTCTACCTCTGGTGTGGGCACTCGTGACTCACGGTCGGGTGTTCCTAAACGTAAGAGAAAACTAATATTTTCCCGTGGCCTGGCCTCTGACTTCAGTAATGACGATGATTCTGACGTGGATTGTGATTTTATTGCGCTCGACGATCATTCGAGTAGTGATAGTGAGGAAACATATTCACCAGTGAAGCGTCGGTATGTTCGCCGCCGCATGCGCTCGGGTAGTGTACCCTATGCTGTGCCCAGGGGACGGAGTACATCCCGTGGCCCTACACCCATTTTAGGTAGTGATAGTGAGGATGATGTGGCTACACTTGGCATGGATGGGCCACAGACATCAGTGGATGGTGTTAGTGGGGCTGGTGGTGGTAGTGGCACCGCCATGCGTGACTCGCTGTGCCACGCGGGGACCCACGCTGCTGACTCGTCAGTTCAAGGACAAAGTGGAGTGTCACCCACCAGCCCGCCACAACCACCCGTACAACCAGCCTATGATGTCCAGTATCCACCAGCAAACCGTATCTGGGATTGGCAGCAAAATCCCAATTTTGTTCCCAGCCCTCACCACTTTGATGACTCTCAAAGTGGAATTCTACCTACCTGTCCCCTTGGAACCACGGCCAATGAACTGGAATTCTTTGAATTATTCTTTGACCAGCCATTGATGGAAATTATTGTCAGGGAAAGTAATAAGTATTTTCAGTACACCATGGCAAATACGATCTTATCACCACAGTCAAGACTACACAGGTGGAAAGAGACGACTGTTGCAGAAATGTATTTGCTTTTTGCAACAATAATGCTTATGCCTCACGTCTATAAGCATAATATAAAAGCATACTGGTCCACAGATCGGCTAATTTGTACCCCATTCTTCAGTGAAATAATACCAGTGAACAGGTTTATCTTACTGTTACGTATGTTGCACTTCTCTGACAAAACCAGGCCTGACAGAAGTGACAGGTTATACAAGATTAGAAATGTTTTCATGTATCTCAAACAAAAGTTCAGGATATACTTTTATCCATTCAAGAATCTTGTAATTGACGAGTCTTTGATTTTGTTCAAAGGTAGACTGTCATTCAAGCAGTATATACCGAGCAAGAGGAACCGCTTTGGTATAAAATTGTTTGTACTCTGTGATTGTGACAGTGGCCTGGTGTTGAATATTGTTGTATACACGGGTAGTAAAACATTGAAAGATACCAAGATGTTATTGGGTATATCAGGTGACGTAGTGAGAAACATGATGGCACCTTATCTTGGTAAGGGCCATACATTATATACCGATAACTGGTACACAAGCCCATTACTCAGTGATTTCATGCGAGTGAACAAGACAGATGTGTGTGGCACAGTGCGTTCTAATCATAAACATATGCCCAGGCTCAACACAGGTGTTCGTGGTGATGACGTGCAGGTGTTTACTGCCAATGACATCATGGCATTACGGTGGCATGACAAACGAGATGTCACATTGTTGACAACCATTCACCGTAATGAAATGCAAGACAGTGGCAAAGTTGATCGAGTGACTAATGAACGTATTCGAAAACCAGTGACAGTGATTGATTACACACAAAACATGCGCTTGGTTGACAAGTGTGACATGCAGATTGGTTTTGTTGACTGTGTTCGTAAGAGTTACAAGTGGTACATGAAACTTTTCTTCCATCTCATGGACATTTCAATGCTGAATGCATATAATATGTACCAAATAAAGACTGGTAACAGACCACCGTATGGTGAATTTTGTTTGTCTGTTGTCAGACAACTCATAATGAAGTACCAGGTAACAACACCTGCAATACAACATGGTCCTCGAATTCATCACAATATACCCAAGCGTTTGAGGAGAGAAGGTGATCATTTCATAATACAGCTTCCTTCAACTCAAAAGAAATTTGCTCAGAAGAGATGCATTGTCTGTGCACAAACAAAACGACGGCAACAAAGACGCAAAGACACTCGGTTTATGTGTGAGGAATGTAAGGTGCCTCTGTGCATGGTGCCTTGTTTCAAGGAGTTCCACAAGCTCCAGCAGTTCTAAAACCATGTCCAGTGATTGTAAATATGTAAATATATGATAGAACATTAGTATTATACAATATTTGTGCATGTTTATTGTAATAAACAACAGTGGTAAACAATAATATGATAATAACTTTAGTGCGGTTATTGTGTTCAATACAGTGAGTATATATATATCAATTACATACAGTATTGGTCTCTCAGGCCCCAAATGTTAGTAGGAATAGAAAAAAATTGGAAAAGAAAAGAAAAAACAACTAAAACAACAAAATAATATAATACGCGTATGTGGAATTCGTCGATGTTGCCGCCACCACATCATTTTCTACAAACTTCTTGGCACTGCATCTCGGTAAGTACTGATCAGATTCTAATTTTTTTTGTTTTATTACCTTCACAAAAATATGCTCTTTAATTCTGTAAGAAAAAATATTTTTTTTTTTTTTCAAAATTTCTTGGACACTGGTGCGTGACTTCAGATTTTGGCCTTGGACCCTGAAAGGGTTAACTAATACCCTGTGCATAATTTACCTTTGTGTGCAATATTGTTGATTCATAGGGTGTTATTATTAACTAATACTCTGTCAATAATTTACCTTCAAGGCCCCTCTTATATTCTTTTGCTTTCCACTTTGAATTTTTATTTTCACAAAAAATATAAGATTTACTGTTATGCAGACTACTGCATTAGTGTAAAAAATGGTATAAATATTATTGGTGCACTTGTGAAAGAATATTAGACTCACCATATTGCACGCTTGTTTGTGTACTTTTGAAGTTTGGTAAAAATCGAACATTTCTGCTACTTTGAGCTCAATTTCAAGGCACTTTTCATTGTAAAACCAGTCAAAATCTTCTCAATTTCTGTAATATGTCTTCCATTCTATAAAATGAGACCAAGAAAACTAGAATACAACAATAAATACCATACGAAAATACACTGCAAAGTCGCTGATTTATTAAAAAAAAATGGGTTTTTTTTTTCTCATTATGCACTGTGTGCTGCAGGATTTTTTTTAGACTTACACTGACCACATAGACCCATTCTTTCATATGAAGGCCTACCAGCTTTCTCCCACTAGATTTGAGGCCGCTAGAATTTATGAGTACTAGTACGTCAAAAACCCCTACGCGTAAGACGTACTAGTACGACGAAAACCCTCAAAGGGTTAACTAATACTCTGTCAATAATTTACCTTTCTGTGCCATATTGTTGATTTTTAGGGTGTTATTAATACCTGATATTTTGTGCATAATTTACCCTTGCAGGTGCAATCTTGCTGATCTTTGGGGAGGTTATGCTTACCTAATTTCCTGGGAATAATTTTCCTTTGCAGGTGCAATAGCTCCATTTTTCTGCCAAGATTTCCTAGTTGTGTGCAATCCCATTTAATTTTAGGGAATCACATGACAATCACTCCTTGTGAATATACTACTTCAGTGTATGTACAGTGGAACCTCAAAAATCGAACGTATCACACATCGAACGTTTCGAAAGTAAGACCATTTTTTCGGACAAACTGTGTCCCTATTATCGAACGTGCCCCTATTTTCGGACCGCCGGGTACGGGACCTGTCTGCTAGCCCGCTCTGTCGCGTCCCCGTGCAGGCGCCGTGAGCAGTCTAGCTTTGTTTATGCTTGAGTGAACACTAACCTGCGATCTCATTCACACATTTTACGATTATTTAATTGTGTTTAGTGCTTGTGGGGCTGTGAAATAAGCTGCCATGGGCCCAAAGAAACTTGCTAGCGGTATCCCTATGGTAAAGAAAGTGAGAAACACCATAGATGTGAAGAAGGAAATAATACAGAAGTATGAGATTGGAGTGAGACTTGTTGAGCTTGCCAGGATGTACAGAGGACTGTGGACAGTTATTTTGTGAGACAGAAACAGACGACTGTGGACAGTTATTTTGTGAGACAAACAGACGATTGTGGACAGTTATTTTGTGAGACAGAAACAGACAACTGTGGAGTTATTTTGTGAGACAGAAACAGACAACTGTGGAGCTATTTTGTGAGACAAACAGACGATTGTGGACAGTTATTTTGTGAGACAGAAACAGACGACTGTGGACAGTTATTTTGTGAGACAGAAACAGACAACTGTGGAGTTATTTTGTGAGACAGAAACAGACAACTGTGGAGCTATTTTGTGAGACAAACAGACGATTGTGGACAGTTATTTTGTGAGACAGAAACAGACGACTGTGGACAGTTATTTTGTGAGACAGAAACAGACGACTGTGGAGTTATTTTGTGAGACAGAAACAGAGGACTCTAGACAGTTATTTTGTGAGACTGGGGTCCAATGACTCTCAAGCTGGTCCTAGTGGCATTAAAATACAGAGAAGGGAAGCAACCGCAGAGAAGGCTTTACCTGAAGTCCTCATGGAGGGGGATTCTCCTTTCAAACAATAACCCCAACTCCCTCTCTCCTCCTCCCTATCTTCCAGATGCCATCACCAATCTTCAATAAAGGTAAGTAAAAATGTTATTTTATATTGCTATACATAATTAAAGACTATAGCATTTGTTGTGTGTATGTAAAACTGTAATTAATCTCCATAAAATGTGTTTTTTTGTGAATATTTTTGGGTTTCTGGAACGGATTAATTGAATTTCCATTATTTCTTATGGGAAATATTGCTTCGAAATTCAGACTTTTCGAATTTAGAACTAGCTCCTGGAACGGATTAAGTTCGAAATTTGAGGTTCCACTGTACTTTGCTGTGTGCTTTATTATTTTATATCAGTAAATTCTGTGGCAGATAGCAAGATTTTGAGCAATCATTTCCCAAAATGGCTGACACTAGTGAAAATTCTGAGGATGACATGTATATGGAAGGTGACATTGAATCAAATTTCCATGTTAGGGACCTGGATAAGGAAGTAGAAATTTTACGAATGAAATCTGCCCTAGTTGCAGAAGAAAAGGAATGGTTAAGGACTGAACATACAAAGATCCAGGAACAGAGAGCCTTAGAGGAGCTTAGGGCTAAAGAAATAGCTAAAGAGAGGCAGCTTGCTTCTCACCCAGACACAGACACGAGGGTAGATGTTTTTCATTTGGATAAAGCCATAAAATTTGTGGCCAAATTCCTAGAGGAAGATCAAGACCAGTTTCTTCTGTTATTTGAAGTACGGCCAAATCCCAAGTTTGGCCAGAAAAGGAATGGGTGACATTAGCAAGAACCCAATTAGTTGGTAAAGGGTTACAGGCCATTAGTTCTTTAGAGGGATCGGCCTTTTTCTGATTATCATAAGCTAAAAGAGGTAGTTTTACTGGCTTATCAAATGTTGCTGGAAAGGTACCGGCAGAAGTTTAGAGGACTAAAGTTTCAGGCAGGGCAGTCTTTGGTGGAATATGGTAAGGAGAAGATGTCACTTCTAAATAGGTGGTGTCGCTCAAAGGGGGTGGTAGGCAATTATGAGGGTGTAATTACATTAATTTTGTTAGGGATCTTTTAGCCCCCAGCTGTCCCACCTTTCTCCGTAACAGCAAGTATGAGTTGTGAGGGGTTGAAGAGGGTTGGAAGAGTTTTAAAAATGCACTATTAGAATGTGGGGCAGAAGTTTGTGGCTATAGGAGGGTGGATGCAGGAGGAAAGAGGAGTGATTGGTGGAATGATGAAGTAAAGAGTGTGATAAAAGAGAAAAAGGTACCTTACGAAAGGGTTTTTACAAAGCAGAAGTGTTATAAGAAGAGCAGAGTACAGTGGAACCTTGAAAATCGAAAGTACCAAATATCGAACTTTTCGAAAATACAGTGGACCCCCGCATAGCGAACTTAATCCGTGCAAGAGGGCTGGCCGTTATGTGAAATGTTCGCTATGCGAATTAATTTTCCCCATAAGAAATAATGGAAATAAAATTAATCCGTGCAAGACACCCAAAAGTATGAAAAAAAAATTTTTTTACCACAAAAAAATGTTAATTTTAGTACACACAAACTGAAAAAGGCATGCACAATTACATGACACTTACTTTTATTGAAGATCTGGTGATGATTGATGGGATGGGAGGAGGGGAGAGAGAGTGTTAGTGTTTAGAAGGGGAATCCCCTTCCATTAGGACTTGAGGTAGCAAGTCCTTTTCTGGGGTTACTTCCCTTCTTCTTTTAATGCCACTAGGACCAGCTTCAGAGTCACTGGACTTCTTTCGCACAACATATCTGTCCATAGTGGCCTGTACCTCTCGTTCCTTTATGATTTGTCTAAAGTGGTTCACAACACTGTCATTGTAACAGTCACCAGCACGGCTTGCAATAGCTGTGTGAGGGTGATTTTCATCAAAAAAGGTTTGCACTTCAAGCCATTTTGCACACATTTCCTTAATCTTTGAAGTAGGCAATTCCTTCAATTTCTCTCTCCCCTCCTTTGAACCAGTTTCCCCAGGTCTGGCCTCTTGCTCTTGAAGTTGATCTATCAGCTCATCAGTGGTTAGTTCTTCATTGTCCTCCTCCACCAACTCTTCCACATCCTCCCCACTAACCTCCAACCCCAAGGACTTCCCCAATTCCACAATTGATTCCTCAACTGGTATACTACTCCTCTCAGGGTTAGCCTCAAACCCTTCAAAATCCCTTTTGTCTACACATTCTGGCCACAGTTTCTTCCAAGCAGAGTTCAAGGTTCTCTTAGTCACTCCCTCCCAAGCCTTACCTATAAGGTTTACACAATTGAGGATATTAAAGTGATCCTTCCAAAACTCTTTTAGAGTCAATCGAGTGTCTGTGGTCACTTCAAAGCACTTTTGAAACAGAGCTTTTGTGTACAGTTTCTTGAAGTTGGAAATGACCTGCTGGTCCATGGGCTGCAGGAGAGGAGTGGTATTAGGAGGCAAAAACTTCACCTTAATGAAGCTCATGTCCCCATAAAGTCGCTCTGCCACGTCTGTAGGATGACCAGGGGCATTGTCTAACACCAGGAGGCACTTAAGGTCTAATTTCTTTTCAGTTAGGTAATCTTTCACATTGGGGGCAAATGCATGGTGTAACCAGTTATAGAAAAATTCCCTAGTGACCCATGCCTTACTGTTTGCCCTCCACAGCACACACAAATTATCCTTGAGGACATTCTTTTGCCTGAACGCTCTGGGAGTTTCAGAGTGATACACTAATAAAGGCTTCACTTTGCAATCACCACTAGCATTGGCACACATCAAGAAAGTAAGCCTGTCTTTCATAGGCTTATGTCCTGGGAGTGCCTTTTCCTCCTGAGTAATGTAGGTCCTGCTTGGCATTTTCTTCCAGAACAGGCCTGTTTCATCACAATTAAACACTTGTTCAGGTTCCAGTCCTTCAGTTTCTATGTACTCCTTGAATTCATGCACATATTTTTCAGCCGCTTTGTGGTCCGAACTGGCAGCCTCACCATGCCGTATCACACTATGGATGCCACTACGCTTCTTAAATCTCTCAAACCAACCTTTGCTGGCCTTAAATTCACTCACATCATCACTAGTTGCAAGCATTTTTTTAATTATATCGTCATGCAACTTCCTAGCCTTTTCACATATGATCGCTTGAGAGACGCTATCTCCTGCTAGCTGTTTTTCATTTATCCACACCAATAAGAGTCTCTCAACATCTTCCATCACTTGCGATCTTTGTTTCGAAAACACAGTTAAACCTTTGGCAACAACAGCTTCCTTGATTGCCGTTTTCTTGCCCACAATAGAAGAGATGGTTGATTTTGGTTTCTTGTACAACCTGACCAGGTCGGTGATACGTACTCCACTTTCATACTTATCAATGATCTCTTTCTTCATTTCAATGGGTATTCTTACCCTTTGAGGTGTAGGGTTGGCACTAGAAGCTTTCTTGGGGCCCATGGTCACTTATTTTCCAGAAACAGCACCGAAAACACTGTAATAATACGAAATATTCCGAGTGTATGCTTGAATGTTACCGCGGAGGCTGGCTGGTAAACAATGGGACGGGCGGCACATGTGAGGCTGGCTGAGGGCGCACATTGGACGCGTCTCAGACGAAGGCCGCTGAGCGGGTTTTTGTCCACTATGCGGGGCAAAATTTTAGCGAACAAAGCGTCCGCTATGCGGATTGTTCGCTATGCAAGGCGTTCGCTATGCGGGGGTCCACTGTAAGACCATTTTTTCGGACAAACTGTGTACCAAAAATCGAACGCGTTTCAAATTTCGGACCGCCAGGTACGGGACCTGTCCGCTGGCCCGCTCTGTCCGCATCCCCACGTCCCCGCGCAGGCGCCATGAGCAGTCTAGCTTTGTTTATGCTTGAGTGAACACTAACCTGCGCTCTCATTCACACAATTGTGGCCAGATTGTGTCCAAAAGAGGGATTTTGAAGGGTTTGAGGCTAACCCTGACTCTGACCCAGCTCACGCTCTGCCTGTTGTGGACTCTATTGTGGCATTGGGGAACACCCTGGGGTTGGAGGCGAGTGGTGAGGATGTGGAAGAGTTGGTGGAGGACCACAGGGAAGAGCTGCAAGAGCTTCATCTGGAGCAGTATCAGACCACAGCTGAGGAACTTGCTTCAGAGGAGGAGGAAGAGGGAGTGGATGAGGTGCCTTCTTCAAAGATTAAGGAGATTTGTGACAAGTGGAATGATGTCCAAATGTTTGTGCAGAAGTACCACCCTGAGCAAGCTGAAACAAGCCATCTTTGCAACAAGTTCAGTGACAGAACCATATCCCATTTTAGGGAAATGTTAAAGAGGCACCAGAAACAGAGGACTGTGGACAGTTATTTTGTGAGACAGGGGTCCAGTGACTCTCAAGCTGGTCCTAGTGGCATTAAAAGACAGAGAAGGGCAGTAACCCCAGAGAGGGCTTTACCTGAAGTCCTCATGGAGGGGGATTCTCCTTCCAAACACTAACCCCAACTCCCTCTCTCCTCCTCCCTATCTTCCAGATGCAATCACCAATCTTCAATAAAGGTAAGTAAAAATGTTATTTTATAATTTATATTATATGTATGTATTATTTTATATGTATGTTATTTTATATGTATGTCAAACTGTAATTAATCTCTATAAAATGTATTTTTTGTGTGAATATTTTTGGGTTTCTGGAACGGATTAATTGTATTTCCATTAATTCTTATGGGAAATATTGATTCGAATTTCAGACTTTTCGAAATTAGAACTAGCTCCTGGAACGGATTAAGTTTGATTTTTGAGGTTCCACTGTATATGAAGAGTAAAAGAAAGGTGAAGAGAGAGGTGAGAGAGTGCAAAAGGAGAGCAGATGATAGAGTGGGAGAGGCACTGTCAAGAAATTTTGATGAAAATAAGAAAAAATTTTGGAGAGAGTTAAACAAGTTAAGAAAGCCTAGGGAATGAATGGATTTGTCAGTTAAAAATAGAGTAGAGAAGTTAGTAGATGGGGAGATAGAGGTATTGGGTAGATGGCGGGAATATTATGAGGAACTTTTAAATGTCCATGAAGAAAGGGAGGTGGAAATTTCATGCATTGGCCAGGGATGTATACCATCTTTCAGGAGTAAAAAAGAGCAGGATGTGAGTGTGGGGGAGGTGTGTAAGGCATTACGTAGAATGAAAAAGGGTAAAGCAGCTGGAACTGACGGGATCATGACAGAAATGTTAAAAGCAGGGGGCGATATTGTGTTAGAGTGGTTGGTGTTTTTGTTTAATAAATGTATGAATGTCCTGGCTTTAAGTGAAACAAAGCTGAAGGGGGTGGGAGAGCTTCAATGGAGAGGAATAAATGGGATTAGGTCAGGGGTTTCAAATAGAGTTAGAGCTAAAGAAGGAGTAGCAATAATGATGAAGGATAAGCTATGGCAGGAAAAGAGGGACTACAAATGTATAAATTCAAGGATTATGTGGAGTAAAATAAAGATTGGATGTGAAAAGTGGGTTATAGTAAGCGTGTATGCACCTGGAGAAGAGAGAACTGTAGAGGAGAGAGAGAGATTCTGGGAAATGTTGAGTGAATGCATGGGGAGTTTTGAATCAAGTGTGAGAGTAATGGTGGTTGGGGATTTCAATGCTAAAGTGGGTAAAAATGTTATAGAGGGAGTAGTAGGTAAATTTGGGATGCGAGGGGTAAATGTAAATGGGGAGCCTTTAATTGAGCTATGTGTAGAAAGAAATTTGGTAATAAGTAATACATATTTTATGAAAAAGAAGATAAATAAATATACAAGGTATGATGTAGCACGTAATGAAAGTAGTTTGTTAGATTATGTATTGGTGGATAAAAGGTTGATGGGTAGGCTCCAGGATGTACATGTTTATAGAGGGGCAACTGATATATCGGATCATTATTTAGTTGTAGCTACAGTTAGAGTAAGAGGTAGATGGGAAAAGAGGAAGGTGGCAACAACAAGTAAGAGGGAGGTGAAAGTGTATAAACTAAGGGAGGAGGAAGTTCAGGCGAGATATAAGCAACTATTGGTAGAAAGGTGGGCTAGTGCAAAGATGAGTAGTGGGGGGGTTGAAGAGGGTTGGAATAGTTTTAAAAATGCAGTATTAGAATGTGGGGCAGAAGTTTGTGGTTATAGGAGGGTGGGGGCAGGAGGAAAGAGGAGTGATTGGTGGAATGATGAAGTAAAGGGTGTGATAAAAGAGAAAAAGGTAGCTTACGAGAGGTTTTTACAAAGCAGAAGTGTTATAAGAAGAGCAGAGTATATGGAGAATAAAAGAAAGGTGAAGAGAGTGGTGAGAGAGTGCAAAATGAGAGCAGATGAAAGAGTGGGAGAGGCACTGTCAAGAAATTTTAATGAAAATAAGAAAAAATTTTGGAGTGAGTTAAACAAGTTAAGAAAGCCTAGGGAAAGTATGGATTTGTCAGTTAAAAACAGAGTAGGGGAGTTAGTAGATGGGGAGAGGGAGGTATTAGGTAGATGGAGAGAATATTTTGAGGAACTTTTAAATGTTGAGGAAGAAAGAGAGGTAGTAATTTCATGCACTGGCCAGGGAGGTATACCATCTTTTAGGAGTGAAGAAGAGCAGAATGTAAGTGTGGTTGAGGTACGTGAGGCATTACGTAGAATGAAAGGGGGTAAAGCAGCTGGAACTGATGGGATCATGACAGAAATGTTAAAAGCAGGGGGGGGATATAGTGTTGGAGTGGTTGGTACTTTTGTTTAATAAATGTATGAAAGAGGGGAAGGTACCTAGGGATTGGCGGAGAGCATGTATAGTCCCTTTATATAAAGGGAAAGGGGACAAAAGAGATTGTAAAAATTATAGAGGAATAAGTTTACTGAGTATACCAGGAAAAGTAAACGGTAGGGTTATAATTGAAAGAATTAGAGGTAAGACAGAATGTAGGATTGTGGATGAGCAGGGAGGCTTCAGAGTGGGTAGGGGATGTGTAGATCAAGTGTTTACATTGAAGCATATATGTGAACAGTATTTAGATAAAGGTAGGGAAGTTTTTATTGCATTTATGGATTTAGAAAAGGCATATGATAGAGTGGATAGAGGAGCAATGTGGCAGATGTTGCAAGTATATGGAATAGGTGGTAAGTTACTAAATGCTGTAAAGAGCTTTTATGAGGATAGTGAGGCTCAGGTTAGGGTGTGTAGAAGAGAGGGAGAATACTTCCCGGTAAAAGTAGGTCTTAGACAGGGATGTGTAATGTCACCATGGTTGTTTAATATATTTATAGATGGGGTTGTAAAAGAAGTAAATGCTAGGGTGTTTGGGAGAGGGGTGGGATTAAATTATGGGGAATCAAATTCAAAATGGGAATTGACACAGTTACTATTTGCTGATGATACTGTGCTTATGGGAGATTCTAAAGAAAAATTGCAAAGGTTAGTGGATGAGTTTGGGTGTGTGTGTGTAAAGGTAGAAAGTTGAAAGTGAACATAGAAAAGAGTAAGGTGATGAGGGTATCAAATGATTTAGATAAAGAAAAATTGGATATCAAATTGCAGAGGAGGAGTATGGAAGAAGTGAATGTTTTCAGATACTTGGTAGTTGACGTGTCGGCGGATGGATTTATGAAGGAAGAGGTTAATCATAGAATTGATGAGGGAAAAAAGGTGAGTGGTGTGTTGAGGTATATGTGGAGTCAAAAAACGTTATCTATGGAGGCAAAGAAGGGAATGTATGAAAGTATAGTAGTACCAACACTTTTATATGGATGTGAAGCTTGGGTGGTAAATGCAGCAGCGAGGAGACGGTTGGAGGTGGAGGCAGTGGAGATGTCCTGTCTAAGGGCAATGTGTGGTGTAAATATTATGCAGAAAATTCGGAGTGTGGAAATTAGGAGAAGGTGTGGAGTTAATAAAAGCATTAGTCAGAGGGCAGAAGAGGGGTTGTTGAGGTGGTTTGGTCATTCAGAGAGAATGGATCAAAGTAGAATGACATGGAAAGCATATAAATCTATAGGGGAAGGAAGGAGGGGTAGGGGTCGTCCTCGAAAGGGTTGGAAAGAGGGGGTAAAGGAGGTTTTGTGGGCTAGGGGCATGGATTTCCAGCAAGTGTGCATGAGCGTGTTAGATAGGAGTGAATGGAGGCGAATGATACTTGGGACCTGACGATCTGTTGGAGTGTGAGCAGGGTAATATTTAGTGAAGGGATTCAGGGAAACCGGTTATGTTCATATAGTCGGACTTGAGTCCTGGAAATGGGAAGTACAATGCCTGCACTTTAAAGGAGGGGTTTGGGATATTGGCAGTTTAGAGGGATATGTTGTGTATCTTTATACGTATATGCTTCTAAGCTGTTGTATTCTGAGCACCTCTGCAAAAGCAGTGATAATGTGTGAGTGTGGTGAAAGTGTTGAATGATGATGAAAGTATTTTCTTTTTGGGGATTTTCTTTCTTTTTTGGGTCACCCTGCCTCGGTGGGAGATGGCCGACTTGTTGAAAAAAAAAAAAAAATGTATGAAATAGGAGAAGGTACCTAGAGATTGGCAGAGAGCATGTATAGTTTCTTTATATAAAGGGAAGGGGGACAAAAGAGATTGTTAAAATTATAGAGGAATTAGTTTATTGAGTATACCAGGAAAAGTGTACGGTAGGGTTATTATTGAAAGAATTAGAGGATTGCAGATCAGCAAGGAGGTTTTAGAGTGGGTAGGGGATGTGTAGATCAAGTGTTTACATTGAAGCATATATGTGAACAGTATTTAGATAAAGGTAGAGAAGTTTTCATTGCATTTATGGATTTAGAAAAGGCATATGATAGAGTGGCAGATGTTGCAACTATATGGAATACCTAGTAAGTTACTAAATGCTGTAAAGAGTTTTTATAAAGATAGTGACTTCCAGCAAGCATGCGTGAGCGTGTTAGATAGGAGTGAATGGAGACGAATGGTATTTGGGACCTGACGAGCTGTTGGAGTGTGAGCAGGGTAATATTTAGTGAAGGGATTCAGGGAAACCGGTTATTTTATATAGCTGAACTTGAGTCCTGGAAATGGGAAGTACAATGCCTGCACTTTAAAGGAGGGGTATGGGTTATTGGGAGTTTGGAGGGATATGTTGTGTATCTTCATACGTATATGCTTCTAAACTGTTGTATTCTGAGCACCTCTGCAAAAACATTGATTATGTGTGAGTGAGGTAAAAGTGTTGAATGATGATGAAAGTATTTTCTTTTTGAGGATTTTCTTTCTTTTTTGAGTCACCCTGCCTCGGTGGGAGACGGCTGACTTGTTAAAAAAAAAAAAAAAAAAAAAAAGGAGGCTCAGGTTAGGGTGTGAAGGAGAAAGGGAGACTACTTCCCAGTAAAAGTAGGTTTTAGACAGGGATGTGTAATGTCACCATAGTTGTTTAATATATTTATAGATAGGGTTGTAAAAGAAGTAAATGCTAGGGTGTTCGGGAGAGGGGTGGGATTAAATTATTGGGAATCAAATACAAAATGGAAATTGACACCGTTACTTGTTGCTGACTATACTGTGCTTATGGAAGATTCTAAAGAAAAATTGCAAAGGTTAATGGACGAGTTTGGGAGTGTGTGTAAAGGTAGAAAGTTGAAAGTGAACATAGATAAGAGTAAGGTGATGAGGGTATCAAATGATTTAGATAAAGAAAATTTTATATCAAATTGGAGAGAAGGAGTATGGAAGAAGCGAATGTTTTCAGATACAGTGGAACCTCGGGTTACGAATTTAATCCATTCCATGGATTTGTTAACATCCTGATTTGTTCGTATGCTGGGTCAATTTTCCTCATTTAAATTAATTGAAATGCAATTAATTCGTTCCAGCTGAATTCCTGCTCTCGGGAGGCATGACAAAATATCCCTAATATCAACTCTACGGCTTATTTATCTGTCACAATTCATCTAATATGACATAATAAACAGTGGTCCCGTGTGGTCATACCTGTCCTAAGTTGTCTGGGTATTAGCGAGGGGTGTTACCAAGCACCGTGGCTTGTTGTAGTGTTTTAGAATCTCAGGTTAAAGTGTTGAAGGAGGAGGTTCTACTTCTTCAGGAGGAAAACAGGAGGCTGAAGCTTCACCTAGATGTGTTTGGGAGTGAGTGTGAGATAGCTGGTGCTGGAAAGGAGGAAATGCTTACCACCAGTGATAGTGGCAGCTGCTTTAAGTGGCAAGTGATTCACAGTTCAGGAAGAAGGAAGATAAGGAGGGTTAATAAAGAAGATGTGAAGGTAGGAAATAGATTCTCTGTTCTCCAAGACGAGTGTACTTCAGTGATTAGTGAGGTTAAAGGTACCTCTGATTCCCCTGCTAACCAAGGTAAGAATATTCTGATTGTGGGAGACTCTCAGGTAAGATATATGGACAGTGCTTTTTGTAACAGAGATAGAAAAGTCAGACAGAGAGTGTGTCTCCCAGGAGCTGGTGTTGGTGACATAGTCAGTAGGTTAGATAATATTACGTTAGGTAATGGGAACAAGCCCATTACCTGTCTTAGTGCTGGTGGAAATGGCATTGGGAAGGGCAGGAGACAGGAGCTACTGGATAAGTACAGGTCAGCCATAGAAGTAGTCAGGTCTAAGGGAGGGATCCCTATCATACGTAGCATCCTGCCTAGTAGGGGAGTGGGCAATGAATGGATGTCTAGGGCAATTGGTAAAAAGTGCTGGCTAGACAGATACTGCAAGGAACTTGCAATCCCATTCATTGATAACTGGGACAAATTCTAAGGCAAACATGATATGTATGCAAGGGATGGGGTTCATCTCTCTGGGGTTGGAGTTGTTGCATTAGCCAAGTTGATTGAGGGGGTAATTGATGACTTGTCTAGGGCTTTGAACTGACAGATTATAGAGGTATGGGTGTTTGTGGGAAACAATCAGGATGCAGTATTATTGTTGGAAACAGCAGATATTACCAGGATACCTCATGGATATGTTTAGAAAACAATATTCAAAATAAAGTTCCTAATAAAGGCAAAGCAACTGATCAACAAACAAAGAGAGATAGCAGAGGGCAACGAGTGACTAGCTCCCTTAAGGTTTACTACACAAATAGTAGGAGTCTACGAAATAAGATAAATGAGCTAAGATTACTCGCAAGTGCAGGTAATATAGATATTATTCCTATAACTGAGACCTGGTTCAACTTGAAGGATAGAGAAATGCCTTCTGAATGCTGCATAAAGGGTTATAAACCATTCCACACTGACAGGGTCAACAGGAAGGGTGGTGGAGTGGTGATGCATGTCAGAGATAATTTAAATTGTTGTGTTAGACATGACATAGGACACAGAATCTGTTTGGCTACAGTTTCTCAAGAGGTATGAAAAATTAATTTTGGGTGTGATATATAGGCCCCCAAACCTTGATAGGGAGTGCAGTAAGCTGCTATGGGATGAAATTCATAAGGCGTCTAGATGTGAAAATATTGTGTTAATGGGAAATTTTAACTTTAGACAAATTGATTGGAACAATTTGACAGGAAATCATGAGTCTAGTCACTTTCTTGATACAGTTCAGGAATGCTTTTAAAACAGTTTGTGACATAACCAACTAGAGGAAACAATCTGCTTGACTTCGTTCTTGCCAACAAAGATTCACTAATTAATAATCTTGAGGTTAATGATGAGCTTGGGGAAAGTGATCACAAATCACTTAGTTTCAATATACGTACAGTGGTCACTTGTTTTTCGTAATTAATCCGTTCCTGGAAGTGTGACTATTATCGAAATTGATGATTTTCGAATCCATTTTCCTCATAAGAAATAATGTAAATCCAATTAATTCGTTTCAGACACCCAGAAGTAACAACAACAATTTTTTTTTTTACTTTAACCCTTTGACTGTCGCAACCCCCAATCCTGAGGTGTCTCCTGGTGTCGCAAAATTTAAAAAAAAAAAAATTATTTTTTCTTATGAAATGATAGAGAATCTTTTCCCGATTGTAATGACACCAAAAAAACGAAATTTGATGGAAAACTGACGGAATTATGCTCTCGCGAAGTTAGCGACCTCAGCGCTGTTTACAAATCGGCGATTTCGCCCACTTTGAGCCCTATTTTCAGCTAATTCCATTATTCCAGTCGCCCAAACTCATAGCTATTTCTTTAGAACTCTATTTTTTCTATCGATTGAGTACAAGAAACTGCCCATTTACCGATTTCAACTACCTAATAATGTGGTCAGAAATTTGCAATTTGGCCAATTTCACGAAAACTAAAAAATATGACAATTTCAAAATAAGGTCCAGAATGAACAATGCAGACATTCCTGGCTCTAAAATAAAATTTTCTTTGCTCATCAGTCATGTCTCCAGGCCCCTCTAATATTACTCTTGCTTTCTATTTTGAATTTTTATTCAAACAAAAAATAGAAGACTTACTATTATGCAGACTACTGCAATACTGTAATAATTGTATAAATAACATCAACCCATTCATGACTGCATATTAGAATGGCTAGTTGGACATCTATTGAACAATGGCATCATTTGTTTACTTTTGAACATTGGCAAAAATCAAACATTTCCCCAACTTTGAGCTCCATTTCTAGGTTCTTTTTATAGTAAAATCAATCAAAATCACCTCTATTTCTATAATATGTTTTCCATTCTATCAAATGAGACCAAGAAAACGAGAATACAACAATAAATACTATACGAAAATGGACCACAAAGTCGGCATTTTAATTAAAAAAAACGGTCGGAGTTTTTTTTTCTCATTATGCACTGCGTGCTCCAGGATTTTTTTTATATGGTGCACACTGACCACACAGACCCATTCTCTCACATGTAGGCCTACCAGCTTTCTCCTGCTTGATTTGAAGCCGCTAGAATTTATGAGTATATATACGTCTAACACAGTACCTCGTAAGGCGTATATATACGGCCGCGACAGTCAAAGGGTTAAAGATAGATTTATATGCACAAAAGAATTAACATTCAATATGACAGTTACCTTTATTGAAGACTGTTGTTGATGAATGGAAGACAGGGAGGAGGAGAGTGGGAAGAGAGGTCATTGTTTGGAAGGGGAATCCCCCTCCATAAGGACTCTAGGTCACTTCAAGGATCACTTCCCTAGCTTAAATATAGATTTTCATGCAGAAAAGAATGCCAAATAAATGTAAAGCACTAATAAAATGCATAAATGAACATTTAACATCACACTTACCTTTTATTGAAGACTTTTGTTGGTGTATGGCAAGAGGGAGGGATGGCGAGTTTATTGTTGGAGAATATGACACTAATATCAACTCTATGGCATATTTATATGTATATCACAATTCAACTATTATGATATAATAAACAATATTAATAACACAGAAACATGGAATATACTCTAGAATGAATAAAGTAAGTCATTATGTATGTCACGAGAGGTTTTGTGTTGTGTTGTGTTGTTGGGTGTATAAGGGCCACTGAGAGTAAGCCGTCCATAATGGTGGTGAAGAAACAGCCGAGGCGGCGGTGTTTTCTGAAGCCCTATATAACTCCAACAACATTGGAGGAAGGCACCTTCTACCACTATCACAACCACTACCACCCTCTACCACCATCATTACCACCTTCTACCACTATCACAACTGCTACCACCATCACTACCACCCTCTACCACTTACAACTGCTAGCACCCTTTACCACCATCACTACCATCTTCTACCACCACTACTACCACCATCTACCACTATCACAACATCTAGCACCCTCTACCACCATCACTACCACCCTCTACCTCCATCATTACCACCCTGTACCACCATCACTACCACCGTCTACCACCATCACAACTGCTTCCACTCTACCACCACCACCACCTTCTTATTTTTCTACAAACTTTTTCTTAAATTATATGTTTCTCATATTCTTTACCAAAGGGCTGGCACTAGAAGCTTTCTTTGGACCCATGGTGACTTATTTAGCAGTTGCAAGCACCAGAATGAATGGAATATTATGAAATGTATTGCATGAACTTGTGGGATCATCTTCACTCAATGATAAACAATGGCACACAGGCTGGGAATGGAATGTGAGGCGGATCGGAGCTGTGTGTACGCGTCCCAGACGAACGACTATTTGCGAGTTAAACAACGATTCACGAGCCAATGTTTTGACGAAAATAATGTTACGATTTTCAAAAATTACAACTATTGGGCCTTACGATTATCGAGGGATCACTGTATTATGGAATTACCCAGTAAGCTGCAATCAAGTCTCTGTCCCAGACTTTCGATTGGCTGATTTCATGGGACTGAAAAATTACCTGGGTGGGCTAAATTGGGATGATATGACTATGGGTCAGGTAGGTGATCTTGGTTGCAATTATGACATTTTTTAGAGCATAATTCTAGCTGCCCAGACAACTTTTGTTCCGAGTAGGGAAATTAGATCTAACAAAAATGATCCCAAATGGATGAACAATAGATTAAAACATCTCACTGGTCAAAAGAGAGGCATATACGTATAGGCATATCAAAAGAGGGGATGGGCAGTTAAGAAATCAATATATTCAATTAAAGAGAGAAATAAAGAAAGGAATAAGAAAAGCAAAAAGGGATTATGAGGCTAAGGTCACAAGGGATTGAAAGACTAACCCAAAAGGGTTCTTTCAGGAATACAGAAGTAAGATTAGGGACAAGACTGGCCCACTTAAGAGTAACTCTGATCAGATCACTGACAGTGATAAGGATATGTGTGAAATTCTCAATACCTACTTCGTCTCAGTTTTCACCCAGGAAAATACTAGCGATATTCCTGAAATAATAGATTATGTAGAACAGGATGATAATAAACTATGCACGATTGCGGTAACTAATGACATGGTCTTCAGACAAATAGAGAAACTAAGACCTAACAAAACCCAAGGCCCTGATGAATTGTTTGCAAGGGTTTTAACCCTTTGACTGTTGAGGTCGAATACAGTGGACCCCCGGTTAACGATATTTTTTCACTCCAGAAGTATGTTCAGGTGCCAGTACTGACCGAATTTGTTCCCATAAGGAATATTGTGAAGTAGATTAGTCCATTTCAGACCCCCAAACATACACGTACAAATGCACTTACATAAATACACTTACATAATTGGTTGCATTCGGAGGTGATCGTTATGCGGGGGTCCACTGTATATACGTCTTACGAGGTACTGTGTTCGACGTATATACAGTGGACCCCCGCTTTACGATCACCTCCCAAAGCGATCAATTATGTAAGTGTATTTATGTAAGTGCGTTTGTACGTGTATGTTTGGGGGTCTGAAATGGACTAATCTAATTCACAATATTCCTTATGGAAACAAATTTGTTAAGTACTGGCACCTGAACATACTTCTGGACTGAAATAATATTGTAAACCGGGGGTCCACTGTATACTCATAAATTCTAACGGCTTCAAACCAAGCAAGAGAAAGCTGGTAGGCCCACATGTGAGAGAATGGGTCTGTGTGGTCAGTGTACACCATATAAAAAAAATCCTGGAGTGTGCAGTGCATAATGAGAAAAAAAAAACTATGACCATTTTTTTTAACCCTTAAATGGTCCAAACGTATACATGTATATATGTTTTTTCAACATCTGAAAGTATGTAAAAAAATGTAGATTTTTTTGTTTGTATTACATGTGAAAACGTGTAAAAAAACTATTTTTTTTTTGTTATATTTGAAAATATGTAAAAAAAAGTAGATCTACTTTTGTAGCACTACGAATTTGAAAGTCGATCTGTTTGGACCGTTTAAGGGCTAATTAAAATGTCGCCTTTGTGGTCTATTTTTGTATAGTATTTATGGTGTATTCTCGTTTTTTTTGGTCTCATTTGATAGAATGGAAAACATATTATAGAAATAGAGGTGATTTTGATTGATTGTACCATAAAAAGAACCTGGAAATGGAGCCCAAAGAATGGGAAATGTTTGATTTTTGCCGATGTTCAAAAGTATACAAATGATGTCATTGTCCAATAAATGTCCAACTAGCCATTCTAACGCAGTCATGAGTGGGTTGATGTTATTTATATAATTATTACAGTATTGCAGTAGTCTGCATAACAGTAAATCTTCTATTTTTTGTTTGAATAAAAATTCAAAATAGAAAGCAAGAGTAATATCAGAGGGGCCTGAAGACGTGACTGATGAACAAAGAAAATGTTATTTTAGAGCCAGGAATGTCTGCATTGTTCATTCTGGACCTTATTTTGAAATTGTCATATTTTTTAATTTTCGTGAAATTGGCCAAATTGCAAATTTCTGACCATGTTATTGGGTAGTTGAAATCGGTAAATGGGCAGTTTCTTGATCTCAATCGGTAGAAAAAATGGAGTTCTAAAGAAATAACTATGAGTTTGGTCGACTGGAACAATGGAATTAGCCGAAAATAGGGCTCAAAGTGAGCGAAACCGCCAATTTGTAAATATCGCGGAGGTCGCTAACTTCGCGAGAGCGTAATTCCATCAGTTTTCCATCAAATTTCGTGTTTTTGGTGTCATTACAATTGGGAAAAGATTCTCTATCATTTCATAAGAAAAAATAATTTTTTTTTTTAAATTATGCGACAGCAGGAGACACTTCAGGATTGGGGGTTGCGACAATCAAGGGGTTAACCCCTTCAGGGTCCAAGGCCAAAATCTGAAGTGGTGCTCCTGGGTCCAAGAAATTTTGAAAAAAACAAAAAAATTATTTTTTCTTACAGAATTAAAGAGCATATTTTTGTGAAGGTAATAAGACAAAAAAAAAATTCTGATCAGTACTTACCGAGATACAGTGCCAAGAAGTTTGTCAAAAATGATGTGGTGGCAGCAACATCGACGAATTCCACATACGCGCATTACATTATTTTGCGGTTTTTGTTGTTTTTTCTTTTCTTTTCCAATTTTTTTTCTATTCCTACTAACATTTGGGGCCTGAGAGACCAATACTGTATATAATGTATATATATAAACTCACTGTATTGAACACAATAACCTCACTAAAGTTATTATCACATTATTGTTTACCACTGTTGTTTATTACAATAAACATGCACAAATCTTGTATAATACTAATGTTCTATCATATATTTACATATTTACAATCACTGGACATGGTTTTAGAACTGCTGGAGCTTGTGGAACTCCTTGAAACAAGGCACCATGCACAGAGGCACCTTACATTCCTCACACATAAACCGAGTGTCTTCGCGTCTTTGTTGCCGTCGTTTTGTTTGTGCACAGACGATGCATCACTTCTGAGCAAATTTCTTCTGAGTTGAAGGAAGTTGTATTATGAAATGATCACCTTCCCTCAAACGCTTGGGTATATCCTGAGGAATTTGAGGACCGTGTTGTATAGCAGGTGTTTTTACCTGGTATTTCATTATGAGTTGTCTGACAACAGACAAACAAAATTCACCATACGGTGGTCTGTTGCCAGTCTTTATTTGGTACATATTATATGCAATGAGCATTGAAATGTCCATGAGATGGAAGAAAAGTTTCATGTACCACTTGTAACTCTTACGAACACAGTCAACAAAACCAATCTGCATGTCACATTTGTCAACCAAGCGCATGTTTTGTGTATAATCAATCACTGTCACTGGTTTTCGAATACGTTCATTAGTCACTCGATCAACTTTGCCACTGTCTTGCATTTCATTACGGTGAATGGTTGTCAACAATGTGACATCTCGTTTGTCATGCCACCGTAATGCCATGATGTCATTGGCAGTAAACACCTGCACGTCATCACCACGAGCACCTGCGTTGAGCCTGGGCATATGTTTACGATTAGAACGCACTGTGTCACACACATCTGTCTTGTTCACTCGCATGAAATCACTGAGTAATGGGCTTGTGTACCAGTTATCGGTATATAATGTATGCCCCTTACCAAGATAAGGTGCCATCATGTTTCTCACTACGTCACCTGAGATACTCAATAACATCTTGGTATCTTTCAATGTTTTACTACCCGTGTATACAACAATATCCAACACCAGGCCACTGTCACAATCACAGACTACAGTTTTATACCAAAGCGTTTCCTCTTGCTCGGTATATACTGCTTGAATGACAGTCTACCTTTGAACAAAATCAAAGACTTGTCAATTACAAGATTTTTGAATGGATAAAAGTATATGCTGAACTTTTGTTTGAGATACATGAAAACATTTCTAATCTTGTATAACCTGTCACTTCTGTCAGGCCTGGTTTTGTCAGAGAAGTGCAACATATGTAAGAGTAAGATAAACCTGTTCACTGGTATGATTTCACTGAAGACCGGGGTAGAAATTAGCCGATCTGTGGACCAGTATGCTTTTATATTATGCTTATAGACGTGAGGCATAAGCATTATTATTGCAAAAAGCAAATACATTTCTGCAACAGTCGTCTCTTTCCACCTGTGTAGTCTTGACTGTGGTGATAAGATCGTATTTGCCATGGTGTACTCAAAATACTTATTACTTTCCCAGACAATAATTTCCATCAATGGCTGGTCAAAGAAAAATTCAAAGAATTCCAGTTCATTGGCCGTGGTTCCAAGGTGACAAGTAGGTAGAATTCCACTTTGAGAGTCATCAAAGTGGTGAGGCTTGGGAACAAAATTGGGATTTTGCTGCCAATCCCAGATACGGTTTGCTGGTGGATACTGGACATCATAGGCTGGTTGTGCGGGTGGTTGTGGTGGGCTGGTGGCTGGCGCTCCGCTTTGTCCTTGAACTGACGAGTCAGCAGCGTGGGTCCCAGCGTGGCCTGGTGAGTCACGCATGGCGGTGCCACTACCATCACCACTAACACCCTCCACTGATGCCTGTGGTCTATCCATGCCAAGTGTAGCCACATCATCCTCACTATCACTACCTAAAACTGGTGTTGGGCCACGGGATGTACTCCGGGATGTACTCCGTCCCCTGGGCACAGCATAGGGTACACTACCCGAGCGCATGCAGCGGCGAACATACCGACGCTTCACTGGTGAATATGATTCCTCACTATCACTGCTCGAATGATCGTCGAGCGCAATAAAATCACAGTCCACGTCACTATCATCATCATTACTGAAGTCAGAGGCCTGGCCACGCGAAAATACAGTGGACCCCCGCTTAACGATCACCTCCAAATGCGACCAATTATGTAAGTGTATTTATGTAAGTGCGTTTGTACGTGTATGTTTGGGGGTCTGAAATGGACTAATCTACTTCACAATATTCCTTATGGGAAAAAATTCGGTCAGTACTGGCACCTGAACATACTACTGGAATGAAAAAAGTTCGTTAACCGGGGGTCCACTGTATTAGTTTTCTCTTGCGATGAGGAACAACCGACCGTGAGTCACGAGTGCCCACACCAGAGGTAGAAGGTTGAGGATCATCAGGGTTTTCTGGACTATTATCGATATGCTGGTCATTCTTTTCAGTCACTAACTGATCAAAGCCATAGAATTCGTCTTCATTTCCACTTCCGTCAGTGTCAGAACTATCAGATAGGAAGAGGAGAGTCCCAATTTTCCGGGGAGTGAGAGCTGACTTGCGACGAGGCATGGTGAACAAGGGTAACTGAGCCGGCGTTCCCACAATGCTATGCGGGCGCCTAGATTTTTTGTTTATGGCGCACACCCACCATGCAGACCCGTTCTCTCACATGTAGGCATATGAGCGTTTTCGCGTAAATTTGACGGCGCTAGAATTTTGGCGTAGATCTACGGTTTGGACACTCAACGTGAAGCCGTAGATCTACGGGACGGACCCTGAAAGGGTTAAAGGAATGTAAAGAGGAACTTTGCAAACCTTTGGCAAATCTTTTCAACATATCACTACAAACTGGCATAGTGCCTGATAAGTGGAAAATGGCAAATGTAATACCTACTTACAAGGCAGGTGACAGGTCCTGAGCTTTGAACTATAGGCCAATAAGCCTTACCTCCATAGTGGGAAAATTTATGGAATCAATAATTGCTGAGGCAATTCGTAGCCATCTTGATAGGCATAAATTGATGAATGAATCTCAACACGCTTTTACTACAGGGCGTTCCTGTCTTACGAATTTACTAACTTTTTTCGCTGAGGTGTTTGAGGAGGTAGATCAAGGTAATGAATATGACATTGTGTATATGGACTTCGGTAAGGCTTTCGACAGAGTTCCACATCAGAGACTTTTGAGGAAACTTAAGGCACACGGAATAGGAGGAGAAATTTTTTCCTGGGTAGAAGCGTGGTTGACAAATAGGCAGCAAAGAGTTTGTATAAATGGGGAGAAATCAGAATGGGGGCACATCACAAGCGGTGTTCCACAGGGGTCAGTGTTAAGCCCCTTGTTGTTCACAATTTACATAAACGATATAGATGAGGGAATAAACAGCGACATAAGCAAATTTGCTGATGACACCAAAATAGGCCGTCCAATTCATTCTACTGAGGACATTAGTGCACTCCTGGATGATTTGAATAGACTGATGCAGTGATTGGAGAAGTGGCAGATGCAGTTTAACCCCTTGACTGTCGCAACCCCAAATCCTGAGGTGTCTCCTGGTGTCGCAAAATTTCAGAAAAAAAAAATTATCTTTTCTTAAGAAATGATATAGAATCTTTTCCCGATTGTAATGACACCAAAAGAAATTTCATGAAAAACTGATGGAATTACGCTCTCGCAAAGTTAGCAACCTTGACAATATTTATGAATCGGCAATTTCGCCCACTTTGAGCCCTATTTTCGGCTAGTTCCATTGTTCCACTCAACCAAACTCATAGCTTTTTCTTTAGAACTCCATTTTTTCAATAGACTGAGCACAAGAAACTGCCCATTTACCAATTTCAACTACCCAATAATGTGGTCAGAAATTTTTAAATTGGCCAATTTCACAAAAATTTAAAAAATATGACAATTTCAAAAAAGGGTCCAGAATGAACAATGCAGACATTCCTGGCTCTAAAATAACATTTTCTTTGTTCATCAGTCATGTCTCCAGGCCCCTCTGATATTACTCTTGCTTTCTATTTTGAATTTTTATTCAAACAAAAAATAGAAGATTTACTGTTATGCAGACTACTGCAATATTGTAATAATTGCATAAATAATGTCAACCCATTCATGACTGCATAATAGAATGGCTAGTTGGACATTTATTAGAAAATGACATCATTTGTTTACTTCTGAACATCGGCAAAAATCAATCATTTCACCTACTTTGAGCTCCATTTCAAGGTTCTTTTCATAGTAAAACCAATCAAAATCACCTCTTTTTCTATAATATGTTTTCCATTCTATCAAATGAGACCAAGAAAATGAGAATACAACCATAAATACTATACAAAAATAGACCACAAAGTCAGCATTTTAATTAAAAAAAAATAGGTCGGAGTTTTTTTTTCTCTTATTATGTACTTCGTGCTGCAGGACTTTTTTTACATGGTGCACACTGACCACACAGACCCATTCTTTCACATGTGGGCCTACCAGCTTTCTCCTGCTTGATTTGAAGCCGCTAGAATTTATGAGTGTATATATACGTCAAAAACAATGGCTCGTAAGACATATATATACGACCGAAACAGTCAAAGGGTTAATATAGACAAATGCAAAGTGCTAAATGTTGGACAGGACAATAACCATGCCCCTTATAAACTGAATAGTATAAATCTTAATCCTTTGACTGTTTCAGGCCCCTTTCTGAAACTGTCATTCTATGTCACTCAATTTTTGAAAAAAAAAAAAAAATTCTTATGAAATGATAATCTTTTCCCGATGGTAATGACACCAAAAGTTCGAAATTTGGTCGAAAACTCATGGAATTATGCTCCCGCGAAGTTAGCGGTCTCGGCGACATATGCGTATCGGCGATTTCGCCGACTTTGAGCCCTATTTTCAGCCAATTCCATTGTTCCAGTTGACCAAACTCATAGCTATTTCTTTAGAATTCCATTTTATCTATCAGCTGAGTACAAGAAACCTCCCATTTATTAATTTGGACTACCCAATATGGTGGTCAGAAATTTGCAATTTGGCCAATTTCACGCAAACTAAAAAAGATGCCAATTTCAAAATAGGGTCCAGAATAAACAAGGTAGACATTCGTGGCACTAAAATAACATATGCTCTGTTCATTAGTCACATCTCTAGGCCCCTCTTATATTATTATTGCTTTCTATTTTGATTTTTTATTCATACAAAAAAATACAAAATTTACTGTTATGCAGACTACTACATTATTGTAAAAATGGTATAAATAATATCAGTGCACTAGTGAAAGAATATTAGACTCCCCAGTTGACGTGTATTGGACGTGTGGTGTGATTTATTTACTCCTGAACATTGGTAAAAATCGAACATTTCCGCTATGAAAGTGTTGAATAATGATGGAAGTATTTTCTTTTTGGGGATTTTCTTTCTTTTTGGGTCACCCTGCCTCGGTGGGGGACGGCCGGCTTGTTGAAAAAAAAAAAAAAGTGATATAAGAAGGGAGGAGTATGAGAGAAAAAAAGTGGCAAAGGAATGTTAAAGAAGAGTAAATGAGAGAGTAGGTGATATGCTATCAAAAAAAATTGTTGAGAATAAGGAAAAAATGGAGTGAGATTAATAAGTCGAAAAAGCCTAGGAAATGAATGGATTTGACAGTTAAAAATAGGAGAGTTATTAAATGGGGAGCTGAAGGTATCAGAAAATGGAGGGAATATTTTGAGGAACTCTTAAATGATGATGAAGAAATGGAAGCTTTGAGTCTGCACTTTGGCCAGAAAGGTATAACATCTTGGAGGAGTGGGGAAGAGCCAGATGTGAGCATGAGGGATGTGCATGAGGCAGTGAGTAGAATGAAAGGGAAAGGGGGGGGGTAAAGCAATTGGGATTGATGGAATAAAGACAGAACTGTTAAAAGCAGGTGGGGATATAGTTTTCGAGAGGCTGGTGGTTTTATTTAATAATAGGAGGGTGGGGGCAGGAGGAAAGAGGAGTGATTGGTGGAATGATGAAGTAAAGGGTGTGATAAAAGAGAAAAAGGTAGCTTACGAGAGGTTTTTACAAAGCAGAAGTGTTATAAGAAGAGCAGAGTATATGGAGAGTAAAAGAAAGGTGAAGAGAGTGGTGAGAGAGTGCAAAAGGAGAGCAGATGAAAGAGTGGGAGAGGCACTGTCAAGAAATTTTAATGAAAATAAGAAAAAATTTTGGAGTGAGTTAAACAAGTTAAGAAAGCCTAGGGAAAGTATGGATTTGTCAGTTAAAAACAGAGTAGGGGAGTTAGTAGATGGGGAGAGGGAGGTATTAGGTAGATGGCGAGAATATTTTGAGGAACTTTTAAATGTTAAGGAAGAAAGGGAGGCGGTAATTTCATGCACTGGCCAGGGAGGTATACCATCTTTTAGGAGTGAAGAAGAGCAGAATGTAAGTGTGGTGGAGGTACGTGAAGCATTACGTAGAATGAAAGGGGGTAAAGCAGCTGGAACTGATGGGATCATGACAGAAATGTTAAAAGCAGGGGGGGATATAGTGTTGGAGTGGTTGGTACTTTTGTTTAATAAATGTATGAAAGAGGGGAAGGTACCTAGGGATTGGCAGAGAGCATGTATAGTCCCTTTATATAAAGGGAAAGGGGACAAAAGATTGTAAAAATTATAGAGGAATAAGTTTACTGAGTATACCAGGAAAAGCATACGGTAGGGTTATAATTGAAAGAATTAGAGGTAAGACAGAATGTAGAATTGCGGATGAGCAAGGAGGCTTCAGAGTGGGTAGGGGATGTGTAGATCAAGTGTTTACATTGAAGCATATATGTGAACAGTATTTAGATAAAGGTAGGGAAGTTTTTATTGCATTTATGGATTTAGAAAAGGCATATGATAGAGTGGATAGAGGAGCAATGTGGCAGATGTTGCAAGTATATGGAATAGGTGGTAAGTTACTAAATGCTGTAAAGAGCTTTTATGAGGATAGTGAGGCTCAGGTTAGGGTGTGTAGAAGAGAGGGAGAATACTTCCTGGTAAAAGTAGGTCTTAGACAGGGATGTGTAATGTCACCATGGTTGTTTAATATATTTACAGATGGGGTTGTAAAAGAAGTAAATGCTAGGGTGTTCGGGAGAGGGGTGGGATTAAATTATGGGGAATCAAATTCAAAATGGGAATTGACACAGTTACTTTTTGCTGATGATACTGTGCTTATGGGAGATTCTAAAGAAAAATTGCAAAGGTTAGTGGATGAGTTTGAGAATGTGTGTAAAGGTAGAAAGTTGAAAGTGAACATAGAAAAGAGTAAGGTGATGAGGGTATCAAATGATTTAGATAAAGAAAAATTGGATATCAAATTGGGGAGGAGGAGTATGGACGAAGTGAATGTTTTCAGATACTTGGGAGTTGACGTGTCGGCGGATGGATTTATGAAGGATGAGGTTAATCATAGAATTGATGAGGGAAAAAAGGTGAGTGGTGCGTTGAGGTATATGTGGAGTCAAAAAACGATATCTATGGAGGCAAAGAAGGGAATGTATGAAAGTATAGTAGTACCAACACTCTTATATGGATGTGAAGCTTGGGTGGTAAATGCAGCAGCGAGGAGACGGTTGGAGGCAGTGGTGATGTCCTGTCTAAGGACAATGTGTGGTGTAAATATTATGCAGAAAATTCGGAGTGTGGAAATTAGGAGAAAGTGTGGAGTTAATAAAAGCATTAGTCAGAGGGCAGAAGAGGGGTTGTTGAGGTGGTTTGGTCATTTAGAGAGAATGGATCAAAGTAGAATGACATGGAAAGCATATAAATCTATAGGGGAAGGAAAGAGGGGTAGGGGTCGTCCTCGAAAGGGTTGGAAAGAGGGGGTAAAGGAGGTTTTGTGGGTGAGGGGCTTGGACTTCCAGCAAGCGTGCATGAGCGTGTTAGATAGGAGTGAATGGAGACGAATGATACTTGGGACCTGACGATCTGTTGGAGTGTGAGCAGGGTAATATTTAGTGAAGGGATTCAGGGAAACCGGTTATTTTCATATAGTCGGACTTGAGTCCTGGAAATGGGAAGTACAATGCCTGCACTTTAAAGGAGGGGTTTCGGATATTGGCAGTTTGGAGGGATATGTTGTGTATCTCTATACGTATATGCTTCTAAACTGTTGTATTCTGAGCACCTCTGCAAAAGCAGTGATAATGTGTGTGTGGTGAAAGTGTTGAATGATGATGAAAGTATTTTCTTTTTGGGGATTTTCTTTCTTTTTTTTGGGTCACCCTGCCTCGGTGGGAGACGACCGACTTGTTGAAAAAAAAAAAAAAAAAAATAAAAGAGGGAGAGGTTCCTAGGTCTTGGCAGAGAACATGCAGATTTCCTTCATATAAAGGCAAAGGGGACAAAAGAGTTTAAGAATTTATAGGGGAATAAGCTTGCTGAGTGTACCTAGTAAGGTGTATGGTAGAGTTACTACTGAAAGATTTAAAAGCAAGATAGAGAGCAGGATCGCAGATGAATAAGGAGTCTTTAGGAAGGGTAGGGGTGTGTAGACCAAGTGTTTACAGTGAAGCATATAAGCGAACAGTATTTAAGTAAGAGTCTAGAGGTTTTCACTGCATTTATGAATTTGGAAAAGGTAAGCAATAGGGAGGATAGGGAAGCAGTGGAAGATGTAAGTGTATGGAATAAGGGGTAGGTTACTGAAAGCAGTTAAGAGTTTTTACAAGTATAGTGAGGCTCAGGTTAGAGTATGTAGGAGAGAGGGACATTATTTCCCAGTAAAATTAGGCCTTAGATGAGTGATATCACCATGGTTGTTCAATATATTTATAGATGGGGTTATAAGAGAAGTGAATGTTCAGGAGTTGAAGAGAGATGTATGATTAAAAGATAAAAAAAATTCTAACACAACGTGGGAATTATCATAGTTGCTTTATGCTGATGATACTGTGCCTTTGGGAGATTCTGAAGAGAAGTTGCAGAGGTTGGTGGATGAGTTTGGGAGGGCATGTAAAAGAAGGAAATTAAAAGTAAACATAGGAAAGAGTAAGGTGATGAGGATAACAAAAAAATTTAGTTAATGAAAGATTGGATATCAGATTGAAGGGAGGAAATATGGAGGAAGTGAATGTGTCCAGATATTTAGGAGTAGACTTGTTGGCAGATGGGTCTATGAAAGACAAGGTGAACCATAGAATTAATGAGGGGGAAAAGGTGAGTGGTGCACCGAAGAGTCTGTGGAGACAAAGAACATTATCCATGGAAGCAAAGAGGAGAATGTATAAGAGTACAGTGGTATGAAGCATGGGTGGCAAATGCTGCACCAAGGAGAAGGCTGGAGGCAGTGGAGATGTTGTGTCAGAGGGCTGTGTATGCTGTGAATATTATGCAGAGAATCTATAGCTTGAAGATTAGAAGGCAGTGCAGGGCTTTTAAAAATATTATCCAAAGGGCTGACGAGGGATTGTTGAGGTGGTTCACACATTTAGAGAAGGATGGAATGAAATAGAATGACTTGAAGGGAGTATAAAACTGTAGAGGAGGGGTAGGGGTTATCCTAGGAAAGGTTGGAGGGCAGAGGTAAAGATTTTGTGTGGGGCATCCAGTAAGCATGAGTGAGCATGCTAAATAAGAGCAAGTGGAAGCATATGGTTTTTATGACTTGACGTGCAGTTGGCGTGTAAGAAGAGTAACATTTACGAAGGAATTCAGGGATACCAGTTAGCTGGACTTGAGTCCTGGAGGTGGGAAGTATAGTGCCTGAGCTCTGAAGGAAGGGTGGAGATATGTTGTAGTTTTAGAAGTGTAATGTAATTATGCATCTGGCAAGACAATGATGGAGTGAGTGATGATAGAAGTGTTTCTCCCTTTTAGGGTCACCCTGCCTCAGTGGGAAATAACTGATGTGTTAATAAAAAAAAATATTGCAATATTTATAGGGAAGCACTAAACACACAGGAGTCATATAGTATGTGGGGAATAGAAGACAGACTTAATCCAAGGGAAGGGTATCTCCAGTTCCTTGGATCAAGAGCCCTTCACCAGCATCATGGGAGCTCCTCCCATAAAGGGACTAAATACAGTAGCTAGTCTTACTTTTGGATCTGCAGACACAAAGTCAGGAATCATGGGCTTATTACACTTCAGCCATGAAGGAACACGATCAGGATCTTGGCTGATCTTTATCATATCCAGCTCTGTTTGTAGTCGCTCCAAAGCTGCATCATCGAAGCCTGTGTGAACCTAATTCAATAAATGCAAGAGAGAAAATTATTAGATCTCAGACTGACTCAAATTACAAACATCTTTATAGTAAACTCTAGATATAAGAGACTTGGTATTCACGTGATTGTCAGATTGACCCCATTTCCAATTAGCTGGACTTGAGTCCTGGAAATGAGAAGTACAATGCTTGCACTTTAAAGGAGGGGTTGGGGATATTGGCAGTTTGAAGGGACTTCTAAACTGTCGTATCTGAGCGCCTCTGCAAAGACAGTGATAATGTATGAGTGATGGTGAAAGTGTTGAATGATGATGAAATTATTTTTCTTTCTTTTTTGGGTCATCCTGCCTTGGTGGGAAATGGCCGATGTAATAAAAAAAAAATGAGGGACTTTTGAAATAATGGACAGAAATCTGCTGAGTAAACTGTACTTTTAACTTCTTTATTTTCAATATCTACTGCAATATGTCAGCACCATATTCAGTATACCAGAGAGCACTAAAGTGCTGTTTCTGACATTTTTATCCTAATTCTGATTTAAATGATGCTCAATCCCTTCTTTGGTATGATACCACACAATATTTTGAGAGAGAGAGAGAGAGAGAGAGAGAGAAGGAGAGAGAGAGAAGGAGAGAGAGAGAAGGAGAGAGAGAGAAGGAGAGAGAGAGAAGGAGAGAGAGAGAAGGAGAGAGAGAGAAGGAGAGAGAAGGAGAGAGAGAGAAGGAGAGAGAGAGAAGGAGAGAGAGAGAAGGAGAGAGAGAGAAGGAGAGAGAGAGAAGGAGAGAGAGAGAAGGAGAGAGAGAGAAGGAGAGAGAGAGAAGGAGAGAGAGAGAAGGAGAGAGAAGGAGAGAGAGAGAAGGAGAGAGAGAGAAGGAGAGAGAGAGAAGGAGAGAGAGAGAAGGAGAGAGAGAGAAGGAGAGAGAGAGAAGGAGAGAGAGAGAAGGAGAGAGAGAGAAGGAGAGAGAGAGAAGGAGAGAGAGAGAAGGAGAGAGAGAGAAGGAGAGACAGAGAAGGAGAGACAGAGAAGGAGAGACAGAGAAGGAGAGACAGAGAAGGAGAGAGACAGAAGGAGAGAGACAGAAGGAGAGAGAGAGAAGGAGAGAGAGAGAAGGAGAGAGACAGAAGGAGAGAGACAGAAGGAGAGAGACAGAAGGAGAGAGACAGAAGGAGAGAGACAGGAGAGAGACAGAAGGAGAGAGACAGAAGGAGAGAGACAGAAGGAGAGAGACAGGAGAGAGACAGAAGGAGAGAGACAGAAGGAGAGAGAGAGAAGGAGAGAGAGAGAGAAGGAGAGAGAGAGAAGGAGAGAGAGAGAAGGAGAGAGAGAGAAGGAGAGAGAGAAGGAGAGAGAGAGAGAAGGAGAGAGAGAGAGAAGGAGAGAGAGAGAGAGAAGGAGAGAGAGAGAGAAGGAGAGAGAGAGAGAGAAGGAGAGAGAGAGAAGGAGAGAGAGAGAAGGAGAGAGAGAGAAGGAGAGAGAGAGAAGGAGAGAGAGAGAAGGAGAGAGAAGGAGAGAGAGAGAAGGAGAGAGAGAGAAGGAGAGAGAGAGAAGGAGAGAGAGAGGAGAGAGAGAAGGAGAGAGAGAGAAGGAGAGAGAGAGAAGGAGAGAGAGAGAGAAGGAGAGAGAGAGAAGGAGAGAGAGAGAAGGAGAGAGAGAGAAGGAGAGAGAGAGAAGGAGAGAGAGAGAAGGAGAGAGAGAGAAGGAGAGAGAGAGAAGGAGAGAGAGAGGAGAGAGAGAGGAGAGAGAAGGAGAGAGAGAGAAGGAGAGAGGAGAGAGAGAGAAGGAGAGAGAGAGAAAGAGAGAGAGAAGGAGAGAGAGAGGAGAGAGAGAGAAGGAGAGAGAGAGAAGGAGAGAGAGAGGGACTCCTGTCCAAAGATCAAGACTGCCCTCTTGGGCTGTGTTGTAAAGTTGCAGCTAAGATAATCCATCACAGGGAAGCACTTCATGAGCTCCTCAAATCATTAGATAACCTACAAGCTATTGTAGAAGGTCAGTGCAAGCCTGCATCAAGTGACATAAGCTGCTCAGCTGATGGCGACACTATTGACAAAGACTGGAAGTCCCACACTGAGCTTAACTCAGGGGTAAACGACTGGTGGAATTCTGTCATCGCTAAGGTCCCACAGACTGGCAGAGTTCAAAACACTACCTTTGGGAATTCTAACACAATTCCTCTGACCACCACAGAGGGAACAAATCCTCTTCCCAGCAACGTGGGAAGCCTTGGATCTGTTAATTCTCCTACACCTGACATCTCTGCTTCAGCCACTGCCAGTCTACTTGACAGTGCACATACCATCTCTGATCCTACACCTGTCAGCACACCTGCCGATACTATTCTAGAATCTGGTAGTAGTGTTTCGACAGCAAGTTCTGAGCCAGGAGTTTCTCCACCAGAGAACGGTGCAGTTAGTGATCAGGGAACTATCACTGCACCTGATCACCTACTGCGCCGAAGTACGAACAGCAGGGACACATCTGTCAGAACTGGTAGAGGGCGGGGTAGAGGACGTGGAGGAGGACGTGGTGGAGGAAGACATCTACAGCCGTCTCACCCTTCACTAACACAGTTCCAGCGGCAGAATCTGAGGACAAATCTGCGAAACACAGGAGGTGCAACAAATCCTAGTCCACCCTCCCAGGCACCTAGGCTGTGCTCTCGCTGTCACCGGAAGGGGCACTCTGCCAACAACTGCCTGCGAGATACCAGGTGTAACTACTGCTACAAGAAAGGACATAAGGAGGACCAGTGTCGGAAGAAAAAGGAACTTGACAGACAGGGCCACCTGTTTAGAGACCTGTTCTCAGAACAAACCAGCAGGATCTCTGAATTGGTAAACACTCTCACACGTCACCCACTTAGCTACTCCTATCCCAGCCCAGCAGGTGGGATTGGCCTTATACAAGACCACAGACCTACATCCCTGCAGCTGCCTCAGTACCCTACCTCTCTCAAGGGGCAGGCACCTTATATTCCCTACACACCCACCACCTCAAGCTGACCACTTCATCATGAGGAGCCAGTCTATCAGCATCCTGTCGGCCACATTAGAGGTTTCATTACTAATGTTGGAGAGCTCACACATAGCTTTGTGAACACTCGACGTCCAGACATGATAGCTGTTGTTGAAACATTTTTGGATGACAGGACTCCAGAAAATTTTGCAAGAATTGCTGGCTACACCTCATGGATGAGAAGAGACAGGCAAGGGCAAGGAGGTGGTGTTGCTGTGTGCTTCTCTAAAAGTGTTCATGCCCAGCCACATAGATGTTGCCACCCCTACACATCTTGAAATGATGTTCTTCAAGCTCTGTATAAACACTAGTACCTCTGTACTAGCATGTGCAATGTACAGACCTCAGTGGCAACATGCAGACCCTATCAACTTCCTAATGGAAAATATTGACTCCCTTCTGCTACAACACAACTGTCAACATATTATAATTGTTGGTGACCTCAACCAGCACCTTATACAGAGGGACTTTGATGACCTTCTTGCAGTGTTTGACATGAGAAACTTTGTTGATTTCCCTACTCATATCTCTGGCTCCTCCCTTGACCCAGTAGTGAGTGATCTGGCAGAAGGCATAGTCACTTGTCAACCCCTCGGCTACGTTGGATCGTCTGACCACAAGGCTGTTTTACCACACTTAAGATCCCAACAGAACAGGGTGAGGAGTCCACACGCACAACCTGGCTATGGGAAGGAGGTAATTGGCCTAGCCCTTTGCTCTGAGCTCGCCACCACCGACTGGAATGCTCTTCTCCAGGGGATGTTGACAACCAAGTGAAAGCCTTCACTGGACACATCCTTAATCTGCAACAAGAACACATTCCTCACCGGCAATATGTGACAAAGCCTACAGATCAGCCTTGGTTTGGCTTTCGTTGTAGAGAGCTGCTACTGCTAAGTACAAAGCATGGCGAAGGTATAAGAGACATCCTACCACCTATAACAGGAACTTGCACATGCAAGCCTGTAGGCATAGGGTGATGTTCAAAAGTGGGCCATTGCTAAATGGGGAGGTGGACACTAAAAGAAAGTTAGCATCAGGTAGGGTAGGCTCCAAAACCTGGTGGTCCCCTGGTCAAGGACAGACAAGGTTATCTGCCTGATGAACTTATTCCACCTCTAAATCGACAGGATGGGACCACCTCTACTAGTAGTCAAGAGAAGGCGGACCTCTTTGCTGAACACTTTGCTACCAAAATGCAAGTTCCTGATCCAGCAAGGGACCCTCCTTGGCTAGCTGCAAGAACTGTGTCAAAACTGTCAGTGGTGACAATAAGGCAGGAGAAGGTGCATTTCCTTCTTAAATCATTGACCAGGAAAGGCTGTAGGCCCAGACAAGTTGAGCCCAAGATTGTTGAGAAGATGTGCAGGCAGGCTAGCAGCACCTCTAACTCGCATCTTTCAGCACTGCCTAGTACAGTGCAAATGACCCTCTCCATGGAAAGAGGCAAATGTAGTCCCTGTTCACAAAAAGAAGAGCAGAGCAGAAATCAGCAACTACAGACCAGTGTCACTCCTGTCAATCACTGGTAAGATCCTTCGAGACAATAATCTCAAGACAAATGACAGATTTTTTTGACTACCACTCACTACTTTGTGATCGTCAATATGGCTTCAGGAAAGGTTACTCTGCTGCTGATCTGTTGTTAAACCTCTCCACTAAGTGGCACCAGTCACTGGATGAATCCAAAGTCAGCTGTGTGGTAGCACTGGACATTGCTGGGCGCTTTCGACCGGGTGTGGCACCAGGGCCTCTTAGCAAAACTTCAAGCACTGGGAATTGCAGGCTCTCGCTATGTCTCCTCAGTGATTACCTTCATGGAGTAGATCTCTAAGTGTAGTCCTCAATGGAAGACGGAATCAAGCAAGGCATCCTATTGGGGACAAAGCGTTCCCACAAGGAAGCGTGCTGGGTCCACTGTTATGGAATGTCTACTTCAAGCGACCTTCTTCATCTCATCCCAGAATCACATGCATATGCAGGACGACTGTACACTGACATTCACTTATCCAAGAAGAAATGCCAGCTGCTCTAAGCTACATCAATCACCAGCTGAGAGCTATATCAGCTTGGGGAAATAGATGGCAAGTAACATTTGCACCTGAAGCAAATAAATGATGATCGTCTCTAGGCACCATGATGGTAATGCTGGTGCAGTAAGTAAGGATGAATGGGGACGATGTTGGCACCTGGAGAAAAGTTGATATCCTTGGGGTGAAATTTGACTCCAAACTAACCATGAAGAACCATGTTGTAAATCTTGCAAACAAGGCAGCCAGGAAGCTTACAGCGACGCCTATCTCGCATCTGCTTGACAGTAGGGGTTGCAAGATCCTGTCACGAGGCACAAATGCGCTCACACCTTGAGTATGCTCCACTTTCTTGGTTTGCCTGCCCCCCCTCTCATCTGCGACTGCTTGACAGAGTAGAGAACAGGAGCAAGGCGTCCCATCTCTCGCCTGGACCCATCCTGGATAGATCTGTCATTTCAGCAGAGCCTTCAACATAGGAGGGATGTGGGTGGCCTTACTGTTATGTACAAGGCCAATATTGTCAAATACCACTTGGATCCACTTGAGGACAGCGTGAAACAAGCTTTTATGCCACAAGGCGGGCGAAAGCAAGCAACTTCACTCTGGCTGTACCCTTCTCCAGAACATCACTCCATCTGAGATCATACATACCCAGGATGACTCGAGTATGGAACACATTCGTACAGCATAATGATGTCAACGAGATAACGTCAGTTGATCAAATGAAAATGCTGGCCCACAGATGGCTCCAACTTCATCCTGTTCCCTACTTGTATGTCTCACAACAATAAAAATGCTTTCAAATGAGCTGATGTAGGTAACAGCTCTTAGCTTGCCAATAAAGTTAACTTCAAGCACAGGGAATTGCAGGCTCTACGCTGTCTCCTCAGTGATTACCTTCATGGTAGATCTCTAAGTGTAGTCCTCAATGGAACGGAATCAGCAAGGCATCCTATTGGGGCAAGCGTTCCACAAGGAAGTGTGCTGGGTCCACTGTTATGGAATGTCTACTTCAACGACCTTCTTCATCTCATCCCAGAATCACATGCATATGCAGGCGACGTGTACACTGACATTCATTATCCAAGAAGAAATGCCAGCTGCTCTAAGCTACATCAATCACCAGCTGAGAGCTATATCAGCTTGGGGAAATAGATGGCAAGTAACATTTGCACCTGAGAAAAGCGCAAATGATGATCGTCTCTAGGCACCATGATGGTAATGCTGGTGCAGTATGAGATGAATGGGAGGATGTTGGCACCTGGAGAAGAAGTTGATATCCTTGGGGTGAAATTTGACTCCAAACTAACCATGAAGAACCATGTTGTAAATCTTGCAAACAAGGCAGCCAGGAAGCTTACAGCACTTCGCCGTATCTCGCATCTGCTTGACAGTAGGGGTTGCAAGATCCTGTACGAGGTACAAGTACGCTCAAACCTTGAGTATGCTCCACTTTCTTGGTTTGCCTGCCCCCTCCTCTCATCTGCGACTGCTTGGCAGAGTAGAGAACAGAGCAAGACGTCTCATCTCTCGTCTGGACCCATGCTGGATAGATCTGTCATTTCAGCAGAGCCTTCAACATAGGAGGGATGTGGGTGGCCTTGCTGTTATGTACAAGGCCAATATTGTCAAAATACCACACTTGGATCCACTTCGAGGACAGCGTGAAACAAGCTTTTATGCCACAAGACGGGGAGAAAGCAGCAACTTCACTCTGGCTGTACCCTTCTCCAGAACATCACTCCTTCTGAGATCATGCATACCCAGGATGACTAGAGTATGGAACACATTCGTACAGCATAATGATGTCAACGAGATAAAGTCAGTTGATCAAATGAAAATGCTGGCTCACAGATGGCTCCAACTTCATCCTGTTTCCTGCTTGTATGTCTCATAACAATAAAAATGCTTTCAAATGAGCTGATGTAGGTAACGGCTCTTAGGGCTTGTCCAATCAAAGAAATTAGGAATCCTTAACCTGTAAATAGCTGTCAATAAAGCTAGGGGATCCTTAACCTGTCAAACCCTGTAAAAAAAAAAAAAAAAAAAAAAAAAAAAAAAAAAAAAAAAAAAGAGAGAGAGAGAGAGAGAGAGAGAGAGAAGAGAGAAGAGAGGAGAGAGAGAGAGAGAGAGAGAGAGAGAGGAGAGAGAGAGAGAGAGAGAGGAGAGAGAGAGGAGAGAGAGGAGAGAGAGGAGAGAGAGAGAGAGTGAGAGAGAGTGAGAGAGAGAGAGAGAGAGAGAGAGAGAGAGAGAGTGAGAGAGAGAGAGAGAGAGAGAGAGAGAGAGAGAGAGAGAGAGAGAGAGAGAGAGAGAGAGAGAGAGAGAGAGAGAGAGAGAGAGAGAGAGAATGAATTCACATAAGAAACAGAGTAAATATTACCACACCAGTTTAGGTTTTTATAAAGTACTTCAATAAAAAAGATCAGTTAGTGTGGGATACAGTACTACCTGCATATTATAAGGATGAAAAAATTCCCACCCTCATCTAAGACAATATCCCTAACCTTGGGTTCCAACCTGACTCGGTAGGATTATAGGTCTTGAAATTATTTTTTATGCAATTTCACTTAATCAAATATACAAACACTTTTTTTTTAACGTGCTGGCTGTTTCCCACCAAGGTAGGGTGACCCTAAAAAGAAACACTTTCACCATCATTCACAGAGATGTGCAGATACAACAATTTAGGTGTCACTCTAAACATCATATATCCCAAACCTCTCCTTCAGAATGCAGGCACTGAATTTCCCACCTCCAGGACTCAAGTCTGGCTAACTTGTTTCCCTGAATCCCTTCACAAAATATTACCCTGCTCACAATCCAACAGCTGGTCAAGTCCCAAAAACCATTTGTCTCCACTCACTCTTATCTAGCACGCTCACACACGCCTGTTGTATGTCCAAGCTCCTTGCGCACAAAACCTCCTTTACCCTCTCCCTCCATCCTTTCCTACAGATTTATACACTCTCCAAGTCATCTATTGTGTCCCATCCTCTCTAAATGACCAAACCACCTCGACAATCCCTCCTCAGCCCTCTGAATATTTCTTTTAGTAACTTTACACCTCCTCCTAATTTTAACATTACAAAATCTCTGCATAATATTTACACCACACACTGTCCTCAGGCATGACATCTCCATTGCTTTCAGCATCCTCTTTGCTGTAGTATTTACAACCTATGCTTCACACTCATATAATAATGTTAGTACCACTATTCTCTCATACATTACCTTCTTTGCCTCCATGGATAATGTTCTTTGTCTCCACAGATACCTCACTGCACCACCTATCTGTTTCCCATCATCAATTCTATGGTTCACCTTGTCTTTCACAGACCCATCCGCTGACATGTCTACTCCCATATATCTGAACACATTCACTTCTTCCATATTCCCTCCCTCAAATCTGATATCCAATTTTTCCTTGCCCAACTCATTTGATACCCTCATCACCTTACTCTTATCTACCTTCACTTTCAACTTCCTTTACACACCCATCTAATCTCGTCCACTAACCTTTGCAAATTTCCTTCAGAATCTCCCAAAAGCACAGTATCATCAAATACACATTTTATTTAAATGAATAAATAAGCATCATCCCCTGTTCAATATCCATTTATGTTATTAACTTATATCTGGAATTCATAGTGTGAAAAATTGGAGGTGTAGAGTTACTAGAAGTACCATTCAGAAGGCTTAAGAAGGGTTGTTGAGGCAGTTTGGTCATTTAGAGAGGATGGAGCAAAATAGGATGACTTGGAGGGTTTATAAATCTGTAGTGGAGGGAAGGAGGGGGTTGGGGTCAGTGTAGGAAAGGGTGAAGGGAGGGGGTAAAAGAGGTTTTGTGTGCAAGGGGCCTGGACATATAGCAGGCATGTGTGAGCATGTTAGATAAGAATGAATGAAGACAAATGGTTTTTGGGACCTGATGAGCTATTGGAGTGTGAGCAGGGTAATATTTTATGAAGGGATTCAGGGAAACAGGTTAGCTGGACTTGAGTCCTGGAGGTACAATGCCTGAACTTTAAAAGAGGGGTTTGGGATATTGGCTGTTTGGAGTGACATCTAAACTGTCATATCTGAGCACTTCTGCAAAGACAGTGATTGTGTGAATGATGATGAAAATGTTGTGGGTCACCCTGCTTTCAGTAGTTACATTTGCACTAACCTCTTCCCTCTGTGTGAATGATGGTGAAAGTGTTTCTTTCTTTTTTGGGTTACCCTGCTTCGGTGGGAAACGGCTGACGTGTTGAAAAAATTTAACTTTTAATAACTACTAAATATCATATTTCATCAAAAGCTGGAAAGTGCAAGGTCCTGTAGGTAGCCAGATTAAGGTCAAAGCAAATAAAAAAATAAAAGGTTGGGAACCACTAATCTAAGTTAATGAGATATACTGAGTACCAATACCCTTTGGCAATATTTTTTTTTTTAATTTTTTAACACGATGGCTGTCTCCCACTGAGGTAGGATGACCCAAACAAAGAGGAAACACTTTCACTATTATTCATTCAATTGTTGTCTAGCCATAAATATATTATTATCACAGTTGAGATGGCCCTCTAAATTGAAACAGCTTCATACCTCCATCAGAGTGCAGGTAATGTACAGTGGATCCCTGCATAACGATCAGCTCCCAACTCAACCAATTATGTAAGTGTATTTTTGTAAGTGCTTTTGTAGGTGTATTTTTGGGGGTCTGAAACGGACTAATCTAATTCACAATATCTCTTATGGGAACAAATTCGGTCTATAACAGCACCCAAACAGACTTCTGGATTGAAATAATATCGTTATGCGGGGGGTCCACTGTACTTCCCATAACCTGTATATGGTACCATATTAGGAATTTACTACATGGAAATTCTTTCTTTTTAAACGGAGTGAAAACTCAGCTCCAGTAAGCCAGCATATAAATAGCTATTCATGTATTTGTGATTATTTCCCTTAAAATCATAACAGAAACTTTGTTCCACCAAATAAATTTTTCATAAACAACTTCCACTGATATTATTTTTTTTTTAACACAATGCCCATCTCCCATCGACACAGGGTTACCCAAAAAAGAAACACTTTCACCATCATTCACCCCATCATTGTTTTGCCAGAGGCATGCCAATACTTCAGTTCAGATCCCCCTCCAAACTGCAAATATCTCCACCCCTCTTCAGAATGCAGGCACTGTACTTTCTACCTTCAGAACTCAAGTCTGGCTAATCAGTTCTCCTGAATCCCTTAACAAAATGTTACCTTGCTCTCACCCTAACAACATGTCAACTCCCAAAAACCATTCGCCTCCACTCACCCTTCATCTAACATGCTCACACATGCCTGCTTGATGTCTAAGCCCCTCAAACACAAAACCTCATTTACTATGTCCCTCCAGCCTTTCCTAGGGCAACCTCTACCATGCCTTTCCCCCACTACAGATTTATACACCCTCCAAGTCATCCTATTTTGCTCCATCCTCTCTATATGTTCAAATGACATCAGAAACCCTTCTGGATAATACTCTTAGTAACTCCACACCTCCTCTTAATCTCCAAACTATGAAGTCTCTGTATAATACTTACACCACACATTGCTCTCAGCCATGACATCTCTACTGCCTCCAGCCTCCTCCCTGTTGCAGCACTTACAACCAATGCTTCACACCTATATAAGAGCATTGGTACCACTATACGCTCATATATTCCCCTTCTTTGCTTCCATGGATAACGTTCTTTGTCTCAACAGCTGCCTTAATTCACTACTTACCTTTTTCCCCTCATTAATTCTATAATTCACCTCATCTTTCATACCCATCCACGACAAGTTCACTCACAAATATCTGAACACATTAACATCCTCCATACTCCTTCCACCCATTATGTGCCTCAGTAATCTTTTGACAACTGCCCAAAGGATGGGTATAGGGTGCATATTAAAAATAAAAATATTAAACTAACCACCTTCTAATCTGATATTCAATCTTTCATTACTCATTTGTTAACCTCTTTCTTATGTTCACTTTTAATTTTCTTCCTTTACATGCCCTCCCAAATTCATCCACCTACCTTCGAAATTTTTCTTCAGAATCTCCCAAAAGCACAGTTCATCAACAAAAAACACTTCCCTCAAGTCCCACTGTCCATTAGATTCTTAGATTCTGCATATTTTAATCCCACACCTCTTCCCAATACCCTACCATTCACTTCTTTTACAACTCCATCTATGAATATGTTAAACAACCATGGTGATATCACATAACCCTGTCTAAGGCCTACTTTTATTTTTATTATTATTATTATTATTTTTTAATAAGTCGGCCATTTCCCACTGAGGCAGGGTGACCCAAAAAGAAAGAAAATCCCCAAAAAGAATATACTTTCATCATTATTCAACACTTTCACCTCACTCACACATAATCACTGTTTTTGCAGAGGTGCTCAGAACACAACAGTTTAGAAGCATATACATATAAAGATACACGACATATCCCTCCAAACTGCTAATACCCCAAACCCTTCCTTTAGAGTGCAGGCATTGTACTTCCCATTTCCAAGACTCAAGTCTGGCTATATAAAAATAACCGGTTTCGCTGAATCCCTTCACTAAATATTACCCTGCTCACACTCCAACAGATTGTCAGGTCCCAAATACCATTCGTCTCCATTCACTCCTATCGAACACGCTCATGCACGCCTGCTGGAAATCCAAGCCCCTTGCCCACAAAACCTCCCTTACCCCTTCCTTCCAACATTTTCGAGGACGACCCCTACCCCACCTTCCTTCCCCTACAGATTTATACGCTCTCCACATCATTCTACTTTGATCCATTCTCTCTAAATGACCATACCACCTCAACAACCCCTCTTCAGCCCTCTGACTAATACTTTTATTAACTCCACACCTTCTCCTAATTTCCACACTCCGAATTTTCTGCATAATATTTACACCACACATTGCCCTTAGACAGGACATCTCCACTGCTTCCAACTGCCTCCTCGCTGCTGCATTCACAACCCAAGCTTCACACCCATATAAGATGTTGGTACTACTATACTTTCATACATTCCCTTCTTTGCCTCCATAGATAACGTTTTTTGTCTCCACATATACCTCAATGCACCAATCACCTTTTTTCCCTCATCAATTCTATGATTAACCTCATCCTTCATAAATCCATACGCCGACACGTCAACTCCCAAGTATCTGAAAACATTTACTTCTTCCATACTCCTCCTCCCCAATTTGATATCTAATTTTTCTTTATCTAAATCATTTGATACCCTCATCACCTTACTCTTTTCTATGTTCACTTTCAACTTTCTACCTTTACACACACACACCCAAACTCATCCACTAACCTTTGCAATTTTTCTTTAGAATCTCCCAAAAGCACAATATCATCAGCAAAAAGCAACTGTGTCAATTCCCATTTTGTATTTAATCCCCCATAATTTAATCCCACCCCTCTCCTGAACACCCTAGCATTTACTTCTTTTACAACCCCATCTATAAATATATTAAACAACCATGGTGACATTACACATCCCTGTCTAAGACCTACTTTTACTGGGAAGTAGTCTCCCTCTCTTCTACACACCCTAACCTGAGCCTCACTATCCTCATAAAAACTCTTTACAGCATTTAGTAACTTACCACCTATTCCATATACTTGCAACATCTGCCACATTGCTTCCCCATCCACTCTATCATGTGCCTTTTCTAAATCCATAAATGCAATAAAAACTTCCCTACCTTAATCTAAATACTGTTCACATACATGCTTCAATGTAAACACTTGATCTATACTCCCCCTACCCACTCTGAAACCTCCTTGCTCATCCGCAATCCTACATTCTGTCTTACCTCTAATTCTTTCAATTATAACCCTACCATACACTTTTCCTGGTATACTCAGTAAACTTATTCCTCTATAATTTTTACAATCTCTTTTGTCCCCCTTCCCTTTATATAAAGGGACTATACATGCTCTCTGCCAATCCCTAGGTACCTTCCCCTCTTTCATACATTTATTAAACAAAAATACCAACCACTCCAACACTGTATCCTCCCCTGCTTTTAACATTTCTGTCATGATCCCATCAATTCCAGCTGCTTTACCCCCTTTCATTCTACGTAATGCCTCACGCACCTCCCCCACACTCACATCCTATCCTTCTTCGCTCCTAAAACATGGTATACCTCCCTGGCCAGTGCATGAAATTACCGCTTCCCTTTCTTCGTCGACATTTAAAAGTTCCTCAAAATATTCCCGCCATCTACCCAAAACCTCCATCTCCCCATCTACTAACTCCCCTACTCTGTTTTTAACTGACAATCCATTCGTTCTCTAGGCTTTCTTAACTTGTTTAACTCACTCCAAATTTTTTTCTTATTTTCATTAAAATTATTATTATTATTATTATTATTATTATTATTATTATTATTATTATTATTATTATTATCATTGTGAAGTATTAAACCTGTAAGTGGTTATACAGTCTCAGTGGAAAGAGAAGCAATCAGGTTTGATCCAAGGAATGAGAATAAAGGTCCAATTATTTGGATCAAGAACCTATATCTGGCATAAGGAACCTCCCTTGAGGAGATGGTTTCTATAAATATTCTTGTAATGAATACTAATTTACATCCAAAACATGTACAGCATCACATAATCTTAAAGGTGAATTTTCATAACAAAACTATCAAAAAACATTAAAAAACAAATTGTCATAATAAATTATTACCTTGGTAACAGTACACCATTTGTCAATTCTAGCATCATAGCATCCCATCAGGAAAACTGACATCATTCCTCCTGCAGAATAAAAATATATTAGTATGTATGTAGAGCATTATATATATCGGATCATTATTTGGTTGTAGCTACAGTTAGAGTAAGAGGTAGATGGGAAAAGAGGAAGGTGGCAACAACAAGTAAGAGGGAGGTGAAAGTGTATAAACTAAGGGAGGAGGAAGTTCGGGTGAGATATAAGCGACTATTGGCAGAAAGGTGGGCTAGTGCAAAGATGAGTAGTGAGGGGGTTGAAGAGGGTTGGAATAGTTTTAAAAATGCAGTATTAGAATGTGGGGCAGAAGTTTGTGGTTATAGGAGGGTGGGGGGAGGAGGAAAGAGGAGTGATTGGTGGAATGATGAAGCAAAGGGTGTGATAAAAGAGAAAAAGGTAGTTTATGAGAGGTTTTTACAAAGCAGAAGTGTTATAAGAAGAGCAGAGTATATGGAGAGTAAAAGAAAGGTGAAGAGAGTGGTGAGAGAGTGCAAAAGGAGAGCAGATGATAGAGTGGGAGAGGCACTGTCAAGAAATTTTAATGAAAATAAGAAAAAATTTTGGAGTGAGTTAAACAAGTTAAGAAAGCCTAGGGAAAGTATGGATTTGTCAGTTAAAAACAGAGTAGGGGAGTTAGTAGATGGGGAGATGGAGGTATTAGGTAGATAGCGAGAATATTTTGAGGAACTTTTAAATGTTAAGGAAGAAAGAGAGGCAGTAATTTCATGCACTGATCAGGGAGGTATACCATCTTTTAGGAGTGAAGAAGAGCAGAATGTAAGTGTGGGGGAGGTACGTGAGGCATTATGTAGAAAGAAAGGGGGTAAAGCAGCTGGAACTGATGGGATCATGACAGAAATGTTAAAAGCAGGGGGGGATATAGTGTTGGAGTGGTTGGTACTTTTGTTCAATAAATGTATGAAAGAGGGGAAGGTACTTAGGGATTGGTGGAGAGCATGTATAGTCCCTTTATATAAAGGGAAAGGGGACAAAAGAAACTGTAAAAATTAGAGAGGAATAAGTTTACTGAGTATACCAGGAAAAGTGTACGGTAGGGTTATAATTGAAAGAATTAGAGGTAAGACAGAATGTAGGATTGCGGATGAGCAAGGAGGTTTCAGAGTGGGTAGGGGATGTGTAGATCAAGTGTTTACATTGAAGCATATATGTGAACAGTATTTAGATAAAGGTAGGGAAGTTTTTATTGCATTTATGGATTTAGAAAAGGCATATGATAGAGTGGATAGAGGAACAATGTGGCAGATGTTGCAAGTATATGGAATAGGTGGTAAGTTATTAAATGCTGTAAAGAGTTTTTATGAGGATAGTGAGGCTCAGGTTAGGGTGTGTAGAAGAGAGGGAGACTACTTCCCGGTAAAAGTAGGTCTTAGACAGGGATGTGTAATGTCACCATGGTTGTTTAATATATTTACAGATGGGGTTGTAAAGGAAGTAAATGCTAGGGTGTTCGGGAGAGGGGTGGGATTAAATTTTGGGGAATCAAATTCAAAATGGGAATTGACACAGTTACTTTTTGCTGATGATACTGTGCTTATGGGAGATTCTAAAGAAAAATTGCAAAGGTTAGTGGATGAGTCTGGGAATGTGTGTAAAGGTAGAAAGTTGAAAGTGAACATAGAAAAGAGTAAGGTGATGAGGGTGTCAAATGATTTAGATAAAGAAAAATTGGATATCAAATTGGGGAGGAGGAGTATGGAAGAAGTGAATGTTTTTAGATACTTGGGAGTTGATGTGTCGGCGGATGGATTTATGAAGGATGAGGTTAGTCATAGAATTGATGAGGGAAAAAAGGTGAGTGGTGCGTTGAGGTATATGTGGAGTCAAAAAACGTTATCTATGGAGGCAAAGAAGGGAATGTATGAAAGTATAGTAGTACCAACACTCTTATATGGGTATGAAGCTTGGGTGGTAAATGCAGCAGCGAGGAGACGGTTCGAGGCAGTGGAGATGTCCTGTTTAACCCTTTGAGGGTCGACTGGCCCTCTCCGAAACTCGTTCTCAGGGTCGGCCAAATTTAAAAAAAAAAAAATTATTTTCTCTTATGAAAAGATAGAGAATCTTTTCCCGATCATAAAGACACCAAAAGTTTGAAATTTGATAGAAAACTTACGGAATTATGCTCTCGCAAAGTTAGCGGTCTCGGCGATGTTTACGCATCGGCGATTTTGCCCACTTTGAGCCCCATTTTCGGCCAATTTCACTGTACTAGTCGACAAAAAACATTAATATTTCGCTAGAACTCCATTTTTTCTATCGAATGGGTGCAAGAAACCACCCATTTATAAACTCAACTATCCAGTACAGTGGTCAGAATTTAGCAATTTTGCCAATTTCACACAAATTTCAAAAGATGCCAATTTCCGAATAGGGTCCAGAATAAACAAGAAAGACATTCCTGGCACTAAAATGACATTTCCTCTAGTCATTAGTCACGTCTCAAGGCCCCTCTTATATTCTTTTGCTTTCCACTTTGAATTTTTATTCTCACAAAAAATATAAGATTTACTGTTATGCAGACTACTGCATTAGTGTAAAAAATGGTATAAATATTATTGGTGCACTTGTGAAAGAATATTAGACTCACCAGTTGACGTGTATTGCACGCTTGGCACGATTTGTTTACTTTTGAAGTTTGGTAAAAATCGAACATTTCTGCTACTTTGAGCTCAATTTCAAGGCACCTTTCATTGTAAAACCAGTCAAAATCATCTCAATTTCTGTAATATGTCTTCCATTCTATAAAATGAGACCAAGAAAACTAGAATACAACAATAAATACCATACGAAAATACACTGCAAAGTCGCTGATTTATTAAAAAAAAATGGTCAAAGTTTTTTTTTTCTCATTATGCACTGTGTGCTGCAGGATTTTTTTTAGACTGTGCACACTGACCACATAGACCCATTCTTTCATATGAAGGCCTACCAGCTTTCTCCCACTAGATTTGAGGCCGCTAGAATTTATGAGTACTAGTACGTCAAAAACCCCTACGCGTAAGATGTACTAGTACGACCAAAACCCTCAAAGGGTTAAGGGCAATGTGTGGTGTAAATATTATGCAGAAAATTCGGAGTGTGGAAATTAGGAAAAGGTGTGGAGTTAATAAAAAGTATTAGTCGGAGGGCAGAAGAGGGGTTGTTGAGGTGGTTTGGTCATTTAGAGAGAATGGATCAAAGTAGAATGACATGGAAAGCATATAAATCTATAGGGGAAGGAAGGCGGGGTAGGGGTCGTCGTCGAAAGGGTTGGAGAGAGGGGGTAAAGGAGGTTTTGTGGGCAAGGGGCTTGGACTTCCAGCAAGCGTGCGTGAGCGTGTTAGATAGGAGTGAATGGAGACGAATGGTACTTGGGACATGACGATCTGTTGGAGTGTGAGCAGGGTAATATTTAGTGAAGGGATTCAGGGAAACTGGTTATTTTCATATAGTCGGACTTGAGTCCTGGAAATGGGAAGTACAATGCCTGCACTCTAAAGGAGGGGTTTGGGATATTGGTAGTTTGGAGGGATATGTTGTGTATCTTTATATGTGTATGTTTCTAAACTGTTGTATTCTGAGCACCTCTGCAAAAACAGTGATAATGTGCGAGCGTGGTGAAAGTGTTGAATGATGATGAAAGTATTTTCTTTTTGGGGATTTTCTTTCTTTTTTGGGTCACCCTGCCTCGGTGGAAGACGGCCGACTTGTTGAAAAAAAAAAAAAAATGTAGAGCAGGGCCCGACTTTATGGTGGTTCGCTTTACAGTGTTCCGCTAATACGGACATTTCAAATTATGACCAAAACTCGTTATATGGCTCCCCCTGTCTTTCTAATACGGTCACCGTGCCCCACCCAGTATGTTTACATTCTCTGTGAGCACATCTCTATTATGTCTGAAACTTTCCAAAACTTCAATTTTTTTTTGTTATGGGTTTTTGTTATGGGTGTTAAACCTCTTTTCACGACACCTTACCATCCGATGTGTAACGGAAGAGTGGAGCGACAACATGCCATCCTAAATTCAATATTAAAAAAACTATGTATTCTTAAACCAACGGACTGGCATAGATTTTTACCATGTGCTCTTTTCGCAATGCGCGAGATTCCAAGTGATTCCCTTGGTTATTCCCCTTTTGAATTGCTTTATGGGAGACAAGCTCATGGACCACTATCTATTTTGAATGAACTTTGGTCCAAAGATATCAAACCTGAGGTTCAAAACAGCTATCAGTTTCTTTTAGATCTAAGGGAAAGGTTGGAAGAAACCGCCGATTTGGTCGGTAAAAACCTAGAGATGTCTATGGAAACGTACAAGACCTATTTTGACCATAAAAGCTCCAAGCGTACGTTTAATGTTGGTGATGAAGTTTTAGTTCTCCTACCTGACAAATCCAACAAATTGCTAATTACCTGGCGCGGACCGTATAAAGTAGTGAAGGTCTGCAATAAGGTAGATTATATCTTGGATGTCAAGGGTAGAGAAAGAATGTATCACGTCAATATTTTGAAACGGTACCATCGAAGAGAAGTTAATCTTTGCGTAAATTCCTTTGACGAAGATACTACTTCTTTCGGCTTGGTTACAAGTGGTGATTCGTACGAATGTAGAGTTTGTATTATAGATGACGAGTCTTTTACAGAATCGAAGGAACTACTGGATATCTTAACGCATGATCCCTCACCAAAGAAGTCAAATGTCAACATTAACAACGACTTGTCAAATAAACAAAAGTCTCAAGTAAGTGCCTTAGTAAATTCATTTTCTGACGTATTCACAGAGGTACCAGGACTTACCACCACTATTGTACACAAGATTGAATTGTCGGATCATGAATCAGTAAGGCGGAAAATCTACCCTGTTCCCGTTCACTTACGGAAAACTTTTGATAATGAGGTTGACAAACTATTTAACTTAAACATCATAGAACCTTCGAAGTCAGCTTTCTGTTCACCAGTTGTTATGGTTAAGAAACCCGATAATTCTTACCGACTTGCACAAGATTTTCGTTATTTAAATACTATAACTAAATGGGATGCAGAACCCATGCCAGTAATTGATCATGACTTGTATAAATTCCATGACTGCAAATTCTTCTCGGAATTAGACATCTCACAAGCATACCATCAAGTGCCATTACACCCAGACTCGAAACCATACACTGCTTTCCCTACTCATAGAGGTCTAATGCAATATCGCACAATGCCTTTCGGCTTGGTTACCGCATGTGCCACGTATATTAGGCTTATGAGAATAGTTCTTTCTGATCTAAAGAATGTATCAGTGTATTTTGATAATATTTATATCATGACAAATGTCTGGGAAGACCATCTAAATACACTATCGCTTGTTTTGAAAAGACTAAGAACTCATGGACTTACAGTTAAACCACAAAAGTGCTTTCTTGGCTATCATAAGGTACAATACCTTGGGTTCATTATATCTGACAACAACTTCTCACCACTTCCTAATAAGACCAAAGCCGTTTTAGAAAGTACGTTCCCTGCTACCAAAAAGTTATTAAGAAGTTTCCTTGGATCTGTAAACTTCTATAGAAGTTTCGTACCAAATCTAAGTAGTTTAACTTCAGTTCTTACAGACTATTTGAAAAAGGGTGTCAAGGAACCTCTTAGTTGTTCTGAGGAAGCCATGCAAAGCTTCGAAGAAATTAAGAGGATATTTTCAAACCCCCCTGTCCTAAAATTACCAGATATTAATAAAATATTTTGTCTCCGAACAGATGCCTCCCATTCTGGACTCGGGGCTGTACTACTTCAATATTATGAGGAGACACCTTTCCCAGTATCTTTCGCCAGTAAGAAGCTTCTGCCCAGAGAAGAAAGATATTCCACTGTGGAGAAAGAATGTTATGCGTTAGTATGGGGTATAAGTAGATTTAAATACTACCTATACGGTAAACCCTTTGTGCTTGAAACAGATCACAAGCCACTGATGTACTTGGAAAACTTTAAAGGGTCAAATAGCAGACTCTTGAGATGGGCTCTGGCTATTCAGCCCTATAAGTTTAAAGTCGTTCATATTTCAGGCTCTGAAAACCACTTCTCAGATTGGCTGAGCCGAGGTTGTACATAGTTCTTTTCCCTCTGTTCGTTGACTTATTGACTCCGTCCATAAGATTTTTTTTTTATTATATTTAAATTTTAAGTAAAATCCTCAAAAATCATTATTCTTATTTTTCCTAGTCATTTCTTTATTTATTTATTTTTCCATTAGTTTCTTCTGTTCAGATGGAAGGCGTTCCACTGACAAAAATGTATTTACAAATAAGAAATATTGTATATTCCACCCACCACCTTCACTACTCCACCCACCACCATCTCTACTGCACCCACCACCCTCACTACTCCACCCACCACCATCACTACTCCATCCACCACCATCACTACTCCACCCACAACTATCAGTACTCCACCCATCACCATCACTTCTCCACCCACCACTATCAGTACTCCACCCACCACCATCACTACTCCACCCACCACTATCACTACTCTACCCACTACCATCATTACTCTACCAACCACCATGACTGTTCCACCCACCACTATCAGTACTCCACCCACCTTAATTAAAGTTTCTGGAAAAACACAGTGTTGAAATGGAGGTTACCTCTTCTCTGGATTTATACGAGAACCAAACAAGGGACGAGGTGCCTCACTACAGTCTGGGATTGGTGTGGAAGTACAGTGGAACCCCGATTTTCGCACCCCCCAGTTATCAGACGATTCGGTTTTAGAACCTTTTTTCTGTGAAATTTTGCTCCAGATATCAGGGAAACCGGTTATTTTCATATAGTCGGACTTGAGTCCTGGAAATGGGAAGTACAATGCCTGCACTCTAAAGGAGGGGTTTGGGATATTGGTAGTTTGGAGGGATATGTTGTGTATCTTTATATGTGTATGCTTCTAAACTGGTCACAGACCGGGCCGCGGGGGCGTTTACCCCCGGAACTCTCTCCAGGTAAACTCCAGGTAATATCAGACATTGGTCCAGAAATCATACGTAACAGACGAGTCCGCCTGGGCCGCTCATATGTTCGTGGCTCACTCTTGGGCACATTAAATGTCTTCTTTTATATTAATATAGACATTTTCATTAATCCATCTATGATATTTTCTTCAAAATTATGTAAGAAACACGTTACATAGCATGGTATAAACATGCAATGTTTATATGCCATCGAAAAATGGTAGTCGGTGGAGGGAAAACATTACGTTCTTTTTCTCTGGTCGAGCACTAGAGAAAAATGTATGACTCTGCATTTGGCTTTTGTTTACAATTCTCGTCATGAATTATTCATTACTTCTCCCTTTGTTTATGATGGCATCTAAAAGTAGTTGTTAGAAATGATTAAATTCAGTGAACAAGGTATATTGATGGTAATAATATGGCTCAGGGCCACATTAAATATCGTGTAGCTATATAGGTACATAGGTGCATGTATGTAGCCCAGGCTACCTACCTCTACCAGCTACCTACCTCTACTGGCTACCTACATCTACTGGCTACTTAGCAAATTTATTCAGGTATACACAAATACAGTTACAGAGATTATCATACATAGCAGCATATGTGCAGACAACCTAGAATAACTCAAAAACGTCAAACACAGTGACTTCCTACAAAAACGTATTACTCACCTCTTGCACTACATTAAGACTACAAATATTTTAAGGTAAGTAATGAATGTGGAAAAGTTGGTGGATAACCACAGGGAAGAGCTAACCACTGAAGAGCTGCAACACTAAAGTTAAATATTTAAAAAATTTATTTTTTGATAATATTTTTGAGTGGAATGGATTAACCCCTTGACTGTCGCAACCCCCAATCCTGAAGTGTCTCCTGGTGTCGCAAAATTTAAAAAAAAAATTGTTTTTTTTTTATGAAATGATAGAGAATCTTTTCCCGATTGTAATGACACCAAAAGCACGAAATTTGATGGAAAACTGATGGAATTACGCTCTCACGAAGTTAGCAACCTCGGCGATATTTACAAATTGGTGATTTCGCCCACTTTGACCCCTATTTTTGGCTAATTCCATTGTTCCAGCCGAACAAACACATAGCTATTTCTTTAGAACTCCATTTTTTCTATCGATTGAGTACAAGAAACTGCCCATTTACTGATTTCAACCACCCAATAACATGGTCAAAAATTTGCAATTTGGCCAATTTCACGAAAATTAAAAAATATGACAATTTCAAAATACAGTCCAGATTGAACAATGCAGACATTCCTGGCTCTAAAATAACATTTTCTCTGTTAATCAGTCATGTCTCCAAGCCCCTCTGATATTACTCTTGCTTTCTGTTTTGAATTTTTATTCAAACAAAAAATAGAAGATTTCCTGTTATGCAGACTACTGCAATACTGAAATAATTGTATAAATAACATCAACCCATTCATGACTGCATATCAGAATGGCTAGTTGGACATTTATTGGATAATGACATCGTTTGTTTACTTTTGAACATCGGCAAAAATCAAACATTTCCCCTACTTTGAGCTCCATTTCCAGGTTCTTTTTAGAGTAAAATCAATCAAAATCACCTCTATTTCTATAATATGTTTTCCATTCTATCAATGAGACCAAGAAAATGATAATACAACCACAAATACTATACGAAAATAGACCACAAAGTGTGCATTTTAATTAAAAAAAACGATCTGAGTTTTTTTTTTCTCATTATGCACTGCATGCTCCAGGATTTTTTTTATGTGGTGCACACTGACCACACAGACCATTCTCTCACATGTGAGTCTACCAGCTTTCTCCTGCTTGATTTGAAGCCGCTAGAATTTATGAGTATATATACGTCAAACACGGTACCTCGTAAGACGAATATATACGACCTCGACAGTCAAAGGGTTAATTGTATTTACATTATTTCTTATGGGAAATATGGTGGACCCGAACTTACGATATTAATTCATTCCAGAGAGCACATCGTAAGACAAAATTATCTTTAGTTGAATCAATTTTCCCCATAAGAAATAATGGAAATCAAATTAATCCGTTGAAGACACCCAAAAGTATGAAAAAAAAAAATTTTTTTACCACATGAAATATACAATTTCCTACACACAAAAAGAAGGATACATGCACAATATATATAATATATATTGTGCATGTACTAGTGTACTAAATGAAGAATAAATGACTTTTATTGAAAATGTGGTGATGAGTGATGAGACAGTGTGTCCTGGGAGTGCCTTTTCCTCCTGAGTAATGTAGGTCCTGTTTGGCATTTTCTTCCAGAACAGGCCTTATCACACTATGTATGCCACTGTGATTCTTAAATCTCTCAAACCAACCTTCGCTGACCTTAAATTCACCAATATGAGCACTAGTTCCAGGCATTTTTTCCTGTTCACCTGGGTGTTAGTCGACTGGTGTGGGTCGCATCCTGGGAGACAAGATTAAGGACCCCAATGGAAATAAGTTAGACAGTCCTCGATGACACACTGACTTTCTTGAGTTATCCTGGGTGGCTAACCCTCTGGGGTTAATTGTTTCTCGGTATTCTCCATAAGCCATACCAACAACAGACTCTCCACATCTTTGAGTAATACAGCTGACCATGGTGCAGCAGCAGCTGACTGTGGTACAATAGTATTTCGATAGTACAGTGGACTCTCGCCTAACGATAGCATCGCATAATGTTAAACCCGCCTAGCGATACATTTTAACACAAATATTTTGCCTTGCCTAGCGCTAAAAAACTCGCTCAACGCGATTCATCCGAGACACATCCACGTGTGGCCTGAGCCAGCCTCACTTGTTCCGTGGGTGGCAGTGTTTACAAGTCAGCCTCCGCGGTCACATCCAAGCATACAATCGGAACATTTCATATTACCACAGCGTTTTTAGTGATTTCACCTGCAAAATAAGTGACCATGGGCCCCAAGAAAGCTTCTAGTGCCAACCCTGTGGTAAAAAGGGTGAGAAATGCTACCGTACCACAGTCAGTTGCTGCTGCACCACCATCAGCTGTTGCTGGACCAGTCAGCTGTTGCTGCACCACAGCTGCTACTGCACCACAGTCAGCTGCTGCTGCACCTCGGTCAGCTGTTGCTGCACTACAGTCAGCTGCTGCTGTACCACAGCTGCTGCTGCACCATGGTCAGCTGTTGCTGCACCACAGTCAGCTGTTGCTGTTGCTGCACCACCATTAGCTCTATTACTTGAAGATGTGGAGAGTGTGTTGTTGGTATGGCTTAACATGAAACAATTACCGAGAAACGATTAACCCCAGAGGATTAGCCACCCAGGATAACCCAAAAAAGTCAGTGCATCATCGAGGACTGTCTAACTTATTTCCATTGGGGTCCTTAATCTTGTCCCCTAGGATGCGACCCACAACAGTTGACTAACACCCACGTGAACAGGAAAAAATGCCTGGAACTAGTGTTCATATTGGTGAGGTTAGTGGGGAGGATGTGGAAGAGTTGGTGGAGGAGGACAATGACGAACTAACCACTGATGAGCTGCTAGATCATCTTCAACAGCAAGAGGGGAGAGAGAAATTGAAGAAGTTGCCTACTTCAAAGATTAAGGAAATGTGTGCAGTGTGGCTTGAAGTGCAAACCTTTTTTGATGAAAATCACCGACACAGCTATTGCAAGCCGTGCTGGTGACTATTACACTAACAATGTTGTGAACCACTTTAGGAAAGTCATAAAGGAACGAGAGGTACAGGCCTCTATGGACAGATATATTGTGCGAAAGAGGTCCAGTGACTCTCAAGCTGGTCCTAGTGGCATTAAAAGAAGAAGGGAAGTAACCCCGGAAAAGGACTTGACACCTCAAGTCCTAATGGAAGGGGATTCCCCTTCTAAACACTAACACCATCCACACTCTCCCCTCCTCCCATCCCATCAATCATCACCAGATCTTCAATAAAGGTAAGTGTCATGTATTGTACATCTCTTCTTCAGTTTGTGTGTATTAAAATTAATATTTCATGTGGTAAAAAAAATTTTTCTTCATACTTTGGGGTGTCTTGCACGGATTAATTTGATTTCCATTATTTCTTATGGGGAAAATTAATTCGCCTAACGATAATTTCGCCTAACGTTGAGCTCTCAGGAACGGATTAATATCGTTAGGCGAGGGTCCACTTTATTTCTTACCCTTTTTACCACAGGGTAGGCACTAGAAGCTTTCTTTGGGCCCATGGTGGCTTATTTAGCAGTTACAAGCACTAAAAACACTGGAACAATACAAAATTTATCGAATGTATGCGTGCAATTGTCCGCCCTGGCTTGTAAACAATGTCACACTAGCTCAGCTGAGGGGCTCCGGCCAGACGGACCAGACGGCCGTGTTCGGACGAATGATGTAAGTCGAGTTTTTCAACATATGTCGGGGTCAAATTTTTATGCTGACAGCCGGTAAGTCGGTTTTATCGTAGGCTGAGGCCATCATAAGTCGGGGGTCCACTGTATTGATTCAGTTTTCACATGTTTTGGTTTTAGACCGACCTTCTGGAATGGATTAAGTTTGAAAACCGGGGTTCCACTGTATTATCCTTCTAGTTATGTCTTGGATGAGCATGTGTGATAGGACGAAGTACCTGACATTCCTCTGGGTACAGAGTTGGATTTGACTTCAGATATGCCGCCAATTAGTGACTGCGTATCTGAAGCTCGCTCATAACTCAGATTGTCGCTTGCAACTCAAAGCAAAAAATCAACCGAACGATGGCTCGTAACTCGGAAAACTCGTAAGCTGGGGCACAAGTAAGTCAAGGTACCACTGTACTTATGTGTACCTATACCTAAATAAACTTACACACTGTGCTGGCATGCAGATACATATTAAAATCACTAAGTGTATCCCTCTAGTCTTAACAACATAGTAATAATACTAATACTACATAATAATAATCACTCTTGGGCACATTAAATGTCTTATTTTAAGTTAATATAGACATTTCCATTAATCCATCTATGATATTTTCTTTGAAATTATATATGAAACACATTACATAGCATTTAAACATGATACATACACACACAGTACAGTAAATTTGACATAAGTATGAGGTGTGGTAGCCAGGCGGAGGGAAAACATTATGTTTTCTCTGATCCAGTACAAGAGAAAATGTGCATGAACCTGCGTTTGGACCAGTCACTCCCCTCCACTTTTGTTTGCAATTCTCGGCATTTCTCAGCTTGAATTCTCATTACTTCTCCCTTCGTTTATGATGGCATCTAAAGGTAGTTGTTAGAAACGATTAAACTCGGTGAATAAGGTACGTCGATGGTAATAATATGGCTCTGGGCCTCATTAAATATCCTATAGCCATGTAGGCAGGTGTAGCTATGTAGCCCAGGCAGACTACATATCTACATCTACTGGCTACCTACACCTGACTTCTACAAATAAATACTACTCACTTTTTATACTAAATTAAGACTACACACATTTTAAGTTAAATAATGAGTGCATTGTATGTGTATTTCATCTCTCTGGGTGGCTTTAAATATCGTATATTAAGTTTGGGATGGGGAGCCAGGGCTACCTACACCTGACTTCCTACAAATAAGTACTACTCACCTCTCGCCCTACATTAAGACTACAAATATTTTATGGTAAGTAATGAATGTACTGTGTATGTATTTTATTTTTTATTGTGTTTTTTGATGCCTAGTTCTACATATTACTAACTTCATACAGGTTAGTGTAAACTTGTTGTGTGGCATTTATACGCATTTATAAGTGGAAAAAATGGCGTTCCACTTTTCAGTGATTTCCACTTTAAGGTGGTAGCCTGGAACCTAACCAGCTGTATAAGTGAGGCCCTCCTGTATGTAGGTAGTAGGCGGTAGATAGCAACTGCCTAGGGAGGTACTTTCATCCTGCCGAGTGAGTGTAAAACATAAGCTTGTACGTATTTGTTTTATATGATGATAAGATTGCTGGAGTCTTGTTTTCTGTCTCATAAACATACAAGATTTCAGGTACTTCTTGCTTCTTCTACTTACACTTAGGTTACACTACACATGCATGTGCAAGCATACATGCATGTATACACGCCCCTCTGACTTTTCTTCTATTTTCTTGCTAGTTCTTGTTCTTGTTTCTTATCTTCATGGGGAAGTGGAACAGAATTATTCTTCCATAAGCCATGCATGTCGTAAGAGGCAACTAACGTGCCAGGAGCGTGGGGCAAGTAACCCCTTTTCTTGTATACATTACTGAAGTTGACAAGAGAAACTTTCACTTTTCTTTTTAGATTACCCTTCCTTGGTGGGATACGGCCAGTTTGTTGAAAAAAAAAAAATATACAGCCTCTCCTCACTTAACAACAGAGTTCCATTCCTGAGACCACGTCGCTAAACAAATTCATTGCTAAGTGAGGAGCATACTAAAATGATAAGAGTTTGTAGCAACCATCTTTGATATTGTTTTAATGTCACCTTAGCACTATTTATAACATTTCTGGTATATTTTTAAATGTTTATACAGTACATAGGAAGTAGGTTGGTAGACAGCAACCGCCCAGGGAGGTACTACCGTCCTGCCAAGCGAGTGTAAAACGAAAGCTTGTAATTGTTTTACATGATGGTAGGATTGCTGGTGTCCATTTATCTGTCTCATAAACATGCAAGGTTTCAGGTACGTCTTGCTACTTCTACTTACACTTAGGTCACACTACACATACATGTACAAGCACATATATACACACCCCTCTGGGTTTTCTTCTATTTTCTTTTTAGTTCTTATTCTTGCTTATTTCCTCTTATCTCCATGGGGAAGTGGAACAGAATTCTTCCTCAGTAAGCCATGCATGTTGTAAGACGCGACTAAAATGCCGGGAGCAAGGGGCTAGTAACCTCTTCTCCTGTATATATTACTAAATGTAAAAGGAGAAATTTTTGTTTTTCCCTTTGGGCCACCCCGCCTCGGTGGGATACGGCTGGTATGTTGAAAGAAGAAAGTTTATATAGTAGTGTACTGTATATTGACATAAACAGAATAGATGAAATCAGCTCTAATATACATTATTTAGGTATGAATACTGGTCAGAGAGCCCATTGTAAGTCCGAGGCATCAGTAAACGAGTACATTGCTAAGTGAGGAGAGGCTGTATTTGTAAATTTTCACTTTCTTTGGTTGTAATATACAACATTAACCCTTTCAGGGTCCAGAGGCCAAATTTCAGTGTGCACCAGTGTCCAAGAATTTTCAAACAAAAAAACAATTGTTATTTTTTCTTATGAAATGGTAGAGAATCTTTTTCTGAAGGTAATAAAACAAAAAGTACGAAATTTGATGGAAAATTGACTAAATTATGCTCTCGCGAATTTTGATGTGTCAGCGATGTTCACGAATCGGCGATCTTGCCGACTTTGACTCCCATTTTAGGCCAATTACATTATTCCAGTTGACCAAATTCTTATCTATTTCACTAATATTGCTTCTATTCTATCAATTGAGCACAATAAATCACCCAGTCAACTGTTTCAACTATAAAATAAAGTGATCAGAAATTGGTAATTTGGCCGATTTAACAAAAAGTTCAAAATATTCCAATTTCAAAATAGGGTCCAGAATAAACAATGCAGGCATTCCTGGCACTAAACTAACATATCCTCTGTTCATTAGTTACATTTTCAGGCTTTACAAATGAATTCCATTTTGATTTTTTATTCACATAATGAATTTTTATTCAAACCAAAAAATAGATTTACTGTTATGTAATATTGTAATAACTGTATAAATATCATCACCACACTTGTGAATGTATATCAGACCCACCAGCTGACATGTATTAAACATGTGAGGTCGTTTGTTTACTCTTGAACATCGATAAAAATTTAACATTTCCGCTAATTTGAGCTCAGTTTCAAGCCATTTCTAGTGCTAAAACCATTCAAAATCATCTCTATTTCTGTAATATATCTTCCATTCTATCAAATGAGGCCAAGAAATCGCAAATACAACTATAAAAAACATACGAGAAAACACTTCAAAGTCGCTGTTTTATTCGAAAATCACGGTCTCAGTTTTTTCTCTCATTATACACTGTGTGCTGCAGGATTTGTTTTATGTGGTGCACACATACCACACAGATGTATTCTCTCATATCTAGGCCCAAATTTACCACTCACAGCTTATCAGAGTGACTTGAGCTCATGGCGTAGATCTACGGTTTGGACCCTGAACGTAAAGCCGTAGATCTACGGCACGGTCCCTGAAAGGGATAAATGTCAATGTTTGCATTTCACATTACTTTTTTCATATACAGTGAACCCTCGAGTTTCGGCAGCCTTGACTTTCGTGAAATTCGACCTTCGGCGAGTTTTTTTTTTTAAATTTGGCCTCGAGTTTCGTGAAAAAACTCGTGTTTTGGCGACCGTCCAGTACCCATCTGCCCGTCACTGCACACACAAAGCGAGTCTCCCACACCATTCACGCTCAGTGTGAAATTGTTTACCAACACATGACCATCACCCCATGGGTTCATACAATACATTTGATAATAATCCATTGTTTTTTGTGCTTGCAACTGCTAAATAAGTCATCATGGACCCAAGGAAAGCTAGTGTAAGGCCTTTGGTAAATAAAGTGAGTGACGGGGATGTGGAAGAGTTGGTGGAGGACCACAAACAAGAGCTAGTGGAGGACCACAGGGAAGAGCTAACCACTGACGAACTGCAAGAGCTTCAACTGGAACAGCATCAGGCAACAGCCGAGGAACTTGCTTCAGAGGAGGAGGAAGAGGGAGTGGATGAGGTGCCTTCTTCAGTGATTAAGGACATGTGTAGAATGTGGAATGAGTTGCAAAGTTTTGTTGAAAAGTATCACCCTGACCATGCTGAAACAAGCCATATCCGCAACATGTACAATGACAGTGTTGTGTCCCACTTCAGGAAAATCTTGCAGAAACGCCAGAAAAAGACCTTTCTGGACAGATATTTTGTGCGACAGGGGTCCAGTGATTCAAGTTGTTCCCAGTGGCATTAAAAGAAGGGAAGTAACCCCAGATAAGGACTTGCTACCTAAAGTCCTAATGGAAGGAGATTCTCCTTCCAAACAATAGTGTACACCTTCCACATATCCCCTCCTCCCATCTTCCATCCAACCAGAAGTCTTCAGTAAAGGCAAGTGTAATGTTATCATTTTTTAAATGTATGTACTTGATTTGTCATTGATTTCACTATGTAAATCTTTATTTAATTTAAAAAAAAATATTTTATTATTATTAACACACTGGCCGATTCCCACCAAGGCAGGGTGGCCTGAAAAAGAAAAACTTTCACCATCATTCACTCCATCATTGTCTTGCCAGAAGGGTGCTTTACACAACAGTTTTTAAACTGCAACATTAACACCCCTCCTTCAGAGTGCAGGCACTGTACTTCCCATCTCCAGGACTCAAGTCCGGCCTGCCAGTTTCCCTGAATCCTTTCATAAATGTTACTTTGCTCACACTCCAACAGCACGTCAAGTATTAAAAACCATTTGTCTCCATTCACTCCTATCAAACACGCTCACGCATGCATGCTGGAAGTCCAAGCCCCTCACACACAAAGCCTCCTTTACCCCCTCCCTCCAACCTTTCCTAGGCCAACCCCTACCCCACCTTCCTTCCACTACAGACTGATACACTCTTGAAGTCATTCTGTTTCGCTCAATTCTCTCTACATGTCCAAACCACTTCAACAACCCTTCCTCAGCCCTCTGGACAACAGTTTTGGTAATCCCGCACCTCCTCCTAACTTCCAAACTACGAATTCTCTGCAGTATATTCACACCACACATTGCCCTCAGATATGACATCTCCACTCCCTCCAGCCTTCTCCTCGCTGCAACATTCATCACCCATGCTTCACACCCATAAAAGAGCGTTGGTAAAACTATACTCTCATACATTCCCCTCTTTGCCTCCAAGGACAAAGTTCTTTGTCTCCACAGACTCCTAAGTGCACCGCTCACCCTTTTCCCCTCATCAATTCTATTATTCACCTCATCTTTCATAGACCCATTTGCTGACACATCCACTCCCAAATATCTGAATACATTCACCTCCTTCATACTCACTCCCTCTAATCTGATATCCAATCTTTCATCACCTAATCTTTTTCTTATCCTCATAACCTTACTCTTTCCTGTATTCACTTTTAATTTTCTTCTTTTGCATACCCTACCAAATTCATCCACCAACCTCTGCAACTTCTCTTCAGAATCTCCCAAGAGCACAGTGTCATCAGCAAAGAGCAACTGTGACAACTCCCACTTTACGTGTGATTCTTATCTTTTAACTCCATGCCTCTTGCCAAGACTCTCGCATTTACTTCTCTTACAACCCTATCTATAAATATATTAAACAACCACGGTGACATCACACATCCTTGTCTAAGGCCTACTTTTACTGGGAAATAATCTCCCTCTTTCCTACATACTCTAACTTGAGCCTCACTATCCTCGTAAAAACTCTTCACTGCCACATTGCCCCCCTATCCACCCTGTCATACGCCTCTTCCAAATCCATAAATGCCACAAAAACCTCTTTAGCCTTATCTAAATACAGTTCACTTATATGTTTCACTGTAAACACCTGGTCCACACACCCCCTACCTTTCCTAAAGCCTCCTTGTTCATCTGCTATCCTATTCTCCATCTTACTCTTAATTCTTTCAATAATAACTCTACCATACACTTTACCAGGTATACTCAACAGACTTATCCCCCTATAATTTTTGCACTCTCTTTTGTCCCCTTTGCCTTTATACAAAGGAACTATGCATGCTCTCTGCCAATCCCAAGGTACCTTACCCTCTTCCATACATTTATTAAATAATTGCACCAACCACTCCAAAACTATATCCCCACCTGCTTTTAACTTTTCTATCTTTATCCCATCAATCCCGGCTGCCTTACCCCCTTTCATTTTACCTACTGCCTCACGAACTTCCCCCACACTCACAACTGGCTCTTCCTCACTCCTACAAGACGTTATTCCTCCTTGCCCTATACACAAAATCATAGCTTCCCTATCTTCATCAACATTTAACAATTCCTCAAAATATTCCTTCCATCTTCCCAATACCTCTAACTCTCCATTTAATAACTCTCCTCTCCTATTTTTAACTGACAAATCCATTTGTTCTCTAGGCTTCCTTAACTTGTTAATCTCAATCTAAAACTTTTTCTTATTTTCAACAAAATTTGTTGATAACATCTCACCCACTCTCTCATTTGCTCTCTTTTTACATTGCTTCACCACTCTCTTAACCTCTCTCTTTTTCTCCATATACTCTTCCCTCCTTGCATCACTTCTTTGTAAAAACTTCTCATATGCTAACTTTTTCTCCCTTACTACTCTCTTTACATCATCATTCCACCAATTGCTCCTCTTCCCTCCCACACCCACTTTCCTGTAACCACAAACTTCTGCTGAACACTCTAACACTACATTTTTAAACCTACCCCATACCTCTTTGACCCCATTGCCTATGCTCTCATTAGCCCATCTATCCTCCAATAGCTGTTTATATCTTACCCTAACTGCCTCCTCTTTTAGTTTATAAACCTACACCTCTCTCTTCCCTGATGCTTCTATTCTCCTTGTATCCCATCTACCTTTTACTCTCAGTGTAGCTACAACTAAGAAGTGATCTGATATATCTGTGGCCCCTCTATAAACATGTACATTCTGAAGTCTACTCAACAGTCTTTTATCTACCAATACATAATCCAACAAACTACTGTCATTTCGCCCTACATCATATCTTGTATACTTATTTATCCTCTTTTCCTTAAAATATGTATTACCTATAACTAAGCCCCTTTCCATACAAAGTTCAATCAAAGAGCTCCCATTATCATTTACACCTGGCACTCCAAACTTACCTACCACACCCTATTTTATTTTAATATTTTTGGGTGTCTGGCACGGATTAATTTTACTTCCATTATTTCTTATGGGGAAAATGGTTTCAAGTTTCATGATTTTCAACTTTCGGCAGGCTCTCTGGAACGGATTAATCACGAAACTCGGGGGTCCACTGTATGGCCCCTTTACAATTTTTAAACTTTGAACATGGCCTGCATGAATGATAGAGTTGGTGACCTCTGCTCTGCAGTGTGAAATTTTATCCAGAACTGACTCAGTTGGTGTTGCATTATATGAAGTGGAATACAGTGGAACCTCTACTTGCGAGTTTAATCCATTCCATGACCTTGCTTGCAACTGGATTTGCTCATTTGCAGAGTCAATTTTCCTCATTCAAATTAACTGAAATGCAATTAATCCATTCCAGTGGAATTCTGTACTTCAATAATTTCGCTAATATCAACTCTACGGCTTATTTATCTAACGCAGTTCATCTAAAGTGACATAAATAATATAAATAACATAGAAACCTGATATATACTCTAGAATGAATAAAATATATTATATATGTGGCAGCGGTGGTGGCCGACGAGAGTTTGTCTGGAGACAGGACAAAATACTCCTTGAATATTTCGTTTTCATCAACTCTACGGCTTATTTATCTATCACAGTTCATCTAATATGAAATAATAAACAATATAAATAACATAGAAACACGATATATACTCCAGAGTGCATAAAATATGTCAATATGTAACAGGTGGAGACGACCACAACCGCTCCCAATCTAGTGATCTAGTTGTCTATTACTATAATTATGTAGTACATTATTATTATATATGCATTATTATTATACGTATTATACATATTATTATTATTATTATTATTGTATTATACTTATTATACATCTTCTTTCAACACACCGGCCGTATCCCACCAAGGTGGGGTGGGCCAAAAGGAAAAACGAAAGTTTCTCCTTTTACATTTAGTAATATATACAGGGAAAGGGGTTACTAGCCCCTTGCTCCCGGCATTTTAGTTGCCTCTTACAACACGCATGGCTTACGAAGGAAGAATTCTGTTCCACTTCCCCATGGAGATAAGAGGAAATAAACAAGAACAAGAACTAGAAAGAAAATAGAAGAAAACCCAAAGGGGTGTGTGTATATATATGCTTGTACATGTATGTGTAGTGTGACCTGAGTGTAAGTAGAAGTAGCAAGACGTACCTGAAATCTTGCATGTGTATGAGACAGAAAAAAAAAGACATCAGCAATCCTACCATTGTGTAAAACAATTACAGGCTTCAGTTTTACACTCACCTGGCAGGACGGTAGTACCTCCCTGGGCGGCTGCTGTCTACCAACCTACTACCTAGGATCTGATTACTATCATCATCATTATTATTACGTTAAAAAGTATCTTTCCATCATACATTGCCCAAGTTTCAATAAGATAGTCCAACAAACAAATGAGATACAGTACCCTAGATCAAGAGCAAGAGCCCCTCACCAACGTCAAGAAACCTGCCTTGAGGTCTGCTCGCTTATGGAAATTTTGCTTGCGTATGGAAGCAAAAAATTGACCCATTGATTGCTCGTATTTGGGAAAACTCGCATGTGGATGTGTTCACAAGTAGAGGTTCCACTGTACTGTAAATAAAATACTGTATACAGATCACAGATTATCTAGTACCCCTCGGAAAGATGATGTTCTGTACTGTCAACAACATTAGATGATTACAGTATTCTAAATATGGGCTCTTTCTTTTTGCCCATTATCTGTTGAAGTACATGACCGAGCAAGACCACTGTGTCTTGTTAGAAGTAAAATAACTGACAGCTGGATACCTGAACTACTGTACTATTAATTCTTTCCTAGTCTAACTGTACATCCAGTTAATTAAGACGACAAACATAATATTGACCTTTTCTTCCAGTTCCATACCAAGCTCCCAGCACCACCAAGTCAGCAGAGTCAGCCATTGCTCCATCATTCAAGTAATCCTTCTTGATTTTTAGCCAATGGCGCTTTCCAGGTTCATAAATGCTCTGTGGAAAAATAATTACTTAAATGATTCCTTAACTATAAAGTTTGAAATTAAAATAATTTGAAAATAAAGTACAGCATACAATGGTGGTAAAGACAACAATTCTAGTGTATCTGCCTCTGGTAATTTGACTCTGGGTATCCTATTTTCACTCCACTAATATCTCTCCATTTATTCTCACATACATTTCACTTCTCTCAGTAATTTAGTAATGCTCTGAGAACAATTCATTCCTGTGTGAAGATAAAGAATGGGTACTCAGTCACTCCATATTTACTCCACATCTTTGGGCAGTAAGTCACTAAATACTGTAAAGAGTTTTAATGAGGATAGTGAGGCTCAAGTTAGGGTAATGTAGTAAGGAGGGAGAATACTTCCCAGTAAAAGTATGCTTGAAACAGGGATGTGTAATGTAATCATGGTTGTTTAACATATTTATAGACGAGGTTGTAAAAAAAGCAAATGCTAGGCTGTTTGGGAGAGGGGTGGGATTAAATTATGGGGAATCAAATACAAAATGGGAGTTGACACAGTTACTTTTTGCTAATGATACTGTGCTTCTGTAAGATTCTAAAGAAAAGTTGCAAAGGTTAGTGGACGAGTTTGTGAGGGTGTGTAAAGGTAGAAACTTAAAAGTGAACATAGATAAGAGTAAGGTGATGAGGGTATCAAACAATTTAGATAAAGAAAAATTGGGTATCACATTGGATGGAGGGAATATGGAAGAAATGAATGTTTTCAGATATTTGGGAGTTGACTTGTCAGAGGATGGGTTTATGAAGGAAAAAAAAGGCGAGTACTGCATTGAAGTATCTGTGGAGACAAAAGAATGTTATCTATGGAGGCAAAGAAGGGAATGCATGAGAATACTGCATAGTGGTACCAACACTCTTATATGGGTGTGAAGCATGGACTGCAAATGCTGCAGCAAGGAGGAGGCTGAAGGCAGTGGAGATGTCATGTCTAAGGGCAATGTGTGGTGTACATATTGTGCAGAAAATTCGTAGTGTGGAAATTAGGTGGTGGTGCGGAGTTATCAAAAGTATTAGTCAGAGGGCTGAAGAGGGTTGTTGAGGGGGTTTGGTAATTTAAAGAGAATGGAACAAATTAGAATGACTTGGAGAGCATATAAATCTGTAGGGGAAGGAAGGTGTGGTAGGGGTTGTCATCAAAAAGGTTGGAGGGAGGGGGTAAAGGAAGTTTTGTGGGTGAGGAGATTGGGCTTTCAGCAAGAGAGCGTGAGCATGTTAGATAGGAGTGAATGGAGACAAATGTCTTTAGGGACCTGATGAGCTGTTGGAGTGTGAGCAGGGTAATATTCTGTGAAGGGATTCAGGAAAACCAGTTAGCCAGACTTGAGTCCTGGAAATAAGAAGTACAATGCCTGCACATATACGTACGTACATATACGGGACCGACCCTGAAAGGGTTGGTCCCATATATGTATGGCTTGAGAGCCAGTGTCAGTCCTATATTTATACGCTAAAATTCTAGCGCCTTCAAATCTGGTGGAAGAAAGCTGGTAGGCCTACATATTAAAGAATGGGTGTGTGTGGTCAGTGTGCACTGTATAAAAAATATCCTGCAGCACACAGTGCATGTGAAAAAAAACTCCAACTATATTTTTGGTTTAAAACAGCGACTTTGCAACAACTTTACAGAAACAGAGATGATTTTGATTGGTTTCGCGGTGAAAAGTACCTTGAAAATGAGCTCAAAGTAGCGGAAATGTTCGATTTTTGCCATTGTTCAAGAGTAAACAAATCACGCCACCCGTTCAATATACATCAACTGGTAAGTCTAATGTTCCTTCATGATTGTGCTGATATTATTTACACCATTTTTACAATAATGCAGCATTCTGCATAACAGTAAATCTTCTATTTTTTTGTGAGAATAAGAATTCAAAATGGAAAGCAAGTGTAATATAAGAGGGACCTGGAGACATAACTAATGAACAGAGAAAATGTTCTTTTAGTACCATGAATGTCTGTCTTGTTTATTCTGGACGCTATTTTGAAATTGGCATCTTTTGAAATTTGTGTGAAATTGGCCAAACTGCCAATTTCTGACCACTTTATTTAGTTGAAATCAGCAAATGGGCAGTTTCTTGTAATCAATCGATAGAACAAATGGAGTTCTAGTGAAATAGCTATGATTTTAGTTGACTGGAACAATGGAATTGGCCAAAAATAAGGCTCAAAGTGGGCAAAATCGCCAATGCATAAATATCGCCGATATCACTAACTTCGTGAGAGTGTAATTTCGTAAGTTTTCCATCAAATGTCATACTTTTGGTGTCATTACCATTGGGAAAAGATTCTCTATCATTTCAAAATATCTTTTTTTGTTTTTTTTTTTTTGAAAATTTTTCGACCCTGAGAATTAAGGATCGGGGGTCTTGACCCTGAAAGGGTTAAAGGAGGGATTTGGAACATTGGCAGTTCGGAGGGACATCTAAACTGTCATATCTGAGCACCTCTGCAAAGTCAGTGATTATGTATGAGTGATGGTAAACATGTTGAATGATGAAAGTTTTTTTCTTTCTTTTTGGGTCATCTTGCCTTGGTGGAAAATGGCTGACATGTTAAAAAAAAAAGTAATGACTGTAGTGTATATGCATTTTATTGCCCTAGGGCACTTTATATGCATATTATGTGTGGGTGGGGTGGCCATACCTACCACACCTGACTACCATACCTACCACACCTGACCTCTTACAATAAATACTACTCACCCTATATTAAGACTATAAATATTTTAAGTTAAGTAATGAGTGTACTGTGTGTGTATTTTACTTTTTATTGTTTTACTATTGCTAACTTAATATATGTTAGTGTAAACTTTTTATCTGGCATTCATATAATTTATTGTAAGTGGAAAAAATCATGTTCTGCTTTCCGGCGATGTCTACTTTCTGGCGGTAACCTGGAACCCAACCTGCTGTATAAGTGGGGCCCTACTGTATTTTGTGCTACTGTCCCACATTAACATTGCTACAGGTCAGCCACCACTAATCCAGCATCATTGTGACCTGTAATGTGCTGGATTAGTGAGTTTGCCGGATTACAGAGTGGTTAGGTTAGAATACACTTAATTAACCAATCAATAGAGACTCTTTCTGATACATCTTCCTCATTTTCATCATTGCTTTCTCCTCCACTGGCTTGCTGCTTTGAATTTACAACCATCTACACAATTTCTGAGTCAGTATAATGACGAAATTTGAGTCAGTATAATGATTTGAGTCAGTATGATGATGAAATCTGAAATTATGCTACCCAAAATTAGTGCCAGATTACTGATGGAATCGGATAACTTATTGCCGGATTAGTGATGGACAACCTGTATTATAGAGAAAGTTTTGTTACTTTGAGCAATCACTGTATTAATAATCATTCTACTCATGCACTTCTAGTCTCAGCTATACCCAACACCCTAAATTAAACTGTCAATACTGTTTTGCTGTTATAAATAGACAATTTTTTTTGTCACTTACAGCAATCATAGTATTAATACCCTTATCCTCAGACATTATGTTAATTTTAGCATTCACTTATTCAACCCTGAGTTCATCAATGATATATACCTAAATTAGTTCCAATTTATTTGCCTGAAGTGCATTACATAAGTGCGGGATCTTATATGCAAGGTATCCCAATTGTAAGACAATATCTGTCAACCTATGTATCATCAGGGTAAACAAAACTGTATTTTATTTACTTTAGAAATGCAGGAATAGAGGAGCATTTCATTAGGTCTACTGGCCCATGTTACTTGCACTTACAGTAATCTTAGCTAATTTGCTTCAATGCCACTACTATGAAATTCAAACTAACACAGTAACAAAAACTGTAATTTTTTAAACACGATAACCAAACCAACTTGCACAAAGCCCCAAAAAAATATTTTAGATAAATTTTAATGGACCTTGGTGTGTGAAAAAAAAAATGTGACTCAATAAAACCATAACAATATTCCACATGTTCCACACTGAATGAGAGGACATACTGTACATGACAAATGAGGCCACATTTCTCACCTTTTTCTTTCTTAGACAATCAAGTGGACTACACTTGTGTGTTAATTCATTCTATAAGACTCCTGTGTAACTCTCTACACAGTTCACTATTACTTTAGTGAGCACCGTGATATGCTTTTATCAGATACTCTTCCAACTGGTTCACTTCATTCAGACATAACAATAAAGTAGTTAATCTTGTTTGTAAATTACTGTTTTTCCATGGTTCATCTACTGACCAAAGTAGAACAATAATAAATCAAATATGATGATGCCATTATTCTACACAAATGAAGTACAGGAGGCCCTGTTTATACGGCAGGTTAGGTTCCGGGCTACTGCTGTAAAGCAAAAATCACTATAAAAAGAAACATAGCCTTTTTTCCACTTTCAAATGCATATAAAAGCCTGATAACATGTTTACACTATATCATATACAGTGGCCCCTCCCTTTTCGTTGGGCTCTGTTTTCGCTCACTTCTGTTATGGTCAATTTCTTCCGTAAAATTATTGGCTCCGTTTTTCTTGCTTTCCTCCATTCTCGTTGGTGGTATGGTAAAAATATTGACCCCATTTCCGTTGCTTTCCTCCATTCTCTTCGGTGGTATGGTACATGTCTGAGGGTGCTGCCCACACAACCTCCCACACATGCATTCTGAGGAGGCAGTCTCACTTTTTTTCTCTGGGAGTGAACATTATCCTCAGAGGCCATAGGAAACATTTCGTAATAATTCATTGTTTTTTGCACTTGTTCATTCTGTGTGACTGCTAGATAAGCCACCATGGGCCCAAAGAAAGCTGCTAGTCCACCACCCTAAACCAATGCCAGCATCTCCAAGGTACAGTAAGTGTAAATATTTCTTATTTATAAAGTGTAAATATTTCTTATTTATAAATTAAGTACACTGTTTGTGTGAATAGTATTGGTGGCCTTTGCTGTGGCATCCACTACCACTAATATGTACAGCTTCTCTCAGTGGCCCTTATAAATCCAACACCGCCACCACCACCACCACCACCACTTACTCCTCACATACATGAGATATTTTATTCATTCTAGAGTATATATCATGTTTCTATGTTATTAATATTGTTTATTATGACATATTAAATGAATTGCGATAGATAAATAAGCTGTGGAATAGAGTTCTTCTTTATAAAATGTATTTTTTGTTTATACCTTTGGATGTCTGAAATGGATTAATTGGATTTACATTATTTCTTATGGGAAAAATGGTTTCAGTTTTAGTCAATTTCACATTTCGTCAGACTCTCTGGAATGAATTAAAAACGAAATGGGAGGGTCCACTGTATTAAGTACACAAACTATAATACAGTAGGGCCCAGCTTTACGGCATTCTGCTATATTGCAATTTCAAATTATGGCCAAAACTCACTATATGGCTCCCCGTCTTTCTAATATAGCACACCCTGCCCAGTTTGTTTACATTCTCCATGAGCACATCTCTATTATGTCTGGAAACTTGCCAAAATTTCAAGTGTTTTAAAGTTATTCCATATTTTACATGTATTACTCTTATAATTATACTTATGTGTACCTGTACCTAAATATACTTATGCACTGTGGTGGCATGCAGGTACACATTAAAATCACTAAGAGCATCTCTATAGTCTTAAAGCCATAATAATAATACTAATACGTAATAATAATCACTATTGGGCACATTAACCCTTTCAGGGTCCAGAGGCCAACTAAATAATGGTTCGATATATCAGTTGCCCCTCTACAAACATGTACATCCTGGAGCCTACCCATCAACCTTTTATCCACCAATATATAATCTAACAAACTACTTTCATTACGTGCTACATCATACCTTGTATATTTATTTATCCTCTTTTTCATAAAATATGTATTACTTAATACCAAATCTCTTTCGACACATAGCTCAATTAAAGGCTCCCCATTTACATTTACCCCTGGCACCCCAAATTTACCTACTACTCCCTCCATAACATTTTTACCCACTTAAGCATTGAAATCCCCAACCACAAGTACTCTCACACTTGATTCAAAACTCCCCATGCATTCACTCAACATTTCCCAAAATCTCTCTCTCTTGTATACACTTCTCTCTTCTCCAGGTGCATATATGCTTACTATAACCCACTTTTCACATCCAACCTTTATTTCACTCCACATAATCCTTGAATTAATACATTTATAGTCCCTCTTTTCCTGCCATAGCTTATCCTTCAACATTACTGCTACTCCTTCTTTAGCTCTAACTCTATTTGAAACCCCTGACCTAATCCCATTTATTTCTCTCCACTGAAACTCTCCCACCCCCTTCAGCTTTGTTTCACTTAAAGCCAGGACATCCAGCTTCTTCTCATTCATAACATCCTCAATCTTCTCTTTCTTATCATTTGCACAACATCCACGCACATTCAGACTTCCCACTTTGACAATTTTCTTCTTATTCTTTTTAGTAATCTTTACAGGAAAAGGGGTTACTAGCCCATTGTTCCCGGCATTTTAGTTGACTTTTACAACACACATGGCTTACGGAGGAAAGATTCTTATTCCACTTCCCCATGGATATAAAAGGAAAAGTAATAAGACCAAGAACTATTAAGATAAAATCTAAGAAAACTCGGATGAGTGTGTATAAATAAACGTGTACATGTATGTGTAGTGTGACCTAAGTGTAAGTAGAAGTAGCAAGACATACCTGTAATCTTGTATATTTATGAGACAGACAAAAGACACCAGCAATCCTACCATCATGTAAAACAATTACAGGCTTTCATTTTACACTCACTTGGCAGGACGGTAGTACCTCCCTGGGTGGTTGCTGTCTACCAACCTACTACCTTAATTATAATTATAATTATAATTTTTTTTTTTTTAACAAACCGGCCGTATCCTACCGAGGCAGGGTAGCCCAAAAAGAAAAACAAAAGTTTCTCTTTTCAAATTTAGTAACTTATACAGGAGAAGGGGTTACTAGCTCCTTGCTCCAGGCATTTTAGTCGCCTCTTACAACTCGCATGGCTTACGGAGGAAGAATTCTGTTCCACTTCCCCATGGAGATAAGAGGAAATAAACAAGAATAAGAACTAGAAAGAGAATAGAAGAAAACCCAGAGGGGTGTGTATATATATGCTTGTACATGTATGTGTAGTGTGACCTAAGTGTAAGTAGAAGTAGCAAGACATACCTGTAATCTTGCATATTTATGAGACAGACAAAAGACACCAGCAATCCTACCATCATGTAAAACAATTACAGGCTTTCGTTTTACACTCACTTGGCAGGACGGTAGAACCTCCCTGGGTGGTTGCTGTCTACCAACCTACTACCTTAATTATAATTATAATTATAATTATATATTAGGTTAGGATGTGTTATGTTACCTGTGGTAAACCCTTTCAAGCTCTTTTTTTTTTATCCCCTGGTGTGGGGTTTTTTTTTTAGTGAGGGGATGTGGGCTACTGTCCACCCGTGTCTTGGACCTACGTTAGCCCAACTGTCTGCTGTCTCACTCTGAGTTTAGGGTTTGGCTTTTTGTCACAAAAAAGCTGAGCTCTATCTAAGAGTTGGATGGCTGAGAGAAAGGCGGTCCCATTATTTGGTGCCATGGTAGCACGGTTACCACTGGGAGGTGGGAGCCTAATCCTGAGCCCTCTCGGGGTGGGGGTGTGGCATGCAAAGAGTACGTAACCTTCATTCGGCTCAAGTACACACCCTCATTTACAGGGTATCTCCCCCAACCAGCAAACCAGGGGCTAAGGGTTGATGATGGGGCCCCGTCGTTCAATCAGTATCCAGGTTCCAGCGAATGAGAAGATGGTTTTGGCAATCGCTGAGGTGATGTGCGTACCACTCACCCGTCTGCCCTTGTCATTCCCATTCTAGAGCTGGTTGAAGCACGGTCTGCTCTCTAGTGGCTTCTATTCTGCCTTGCTTACCGTGGTGTGCACTAATACCTATTGTTGTACATAGTGTATATAGTGTACATGCTTCTGTTCTAAATTGGTGAAGGATAATATAAGTCAAAAGTTTTTCTGCTGTGTTTATTTTGCTCCCTTTACACCCAGGATAACAGGCCTTTGGGACTCCTGGGTTGTAATAAGTTGCTTATATCTCACCCGAACTTCCTCCTCCCTTAGTTTATACACTTTCACTTCCCTCTTACTTGTTGTTGCCATTTTCCTCTTTTCCCATCTACCTCTTACTCCAACTGTAGCTACAACGCTGTTATCCTAGGTAAATGGTCGTGTGTCATCATTCCTTCCTTCCTACCTTCCTGCATTCCCTTGCTATCTTTGTTCCTTCATCTTTCCTTCCTTCCTTCCTTACTTTTTTCCTTCCTTCCTTTCATCTCATCCTTCCTTCCTTCTGGTTTCTATAATATATATACACATATATAGTCACTGGATACTTTCATATAACTGCTGTTATCTTCATTCAGCAAGCTTGTGTTTTGTGTGAGTGTGTGGCTCTAATTGTTCCGAGTCAGGGTCAGCAACTGTCAAAATGACACATTGTCTCATTACTCACTCCCCCTACCACCTGTCAAAACAATGGGGTCAGATGCTCACTTCCCCTCCATCCTGTCTAATTATCTTTCTCCCTCATTCTCTTTCTCCTTCATTCTTCTGGTATCCTGGACATTGCTTTTGGTCACAAACTCCTCAAAACCATGAAATTCAAGATCAATTTCATGGTCTTGAGCATCACTTGGGAAGAGCAGAGTCCCAGATTTGCCGAGGAGTCACATATTTCTTACCGTTAAGCATGATGAACAAGGACTACTGACATGGCATTCCCACAATGCACCATTGGCTCCCCAATTTTTTTTATATGGTGAACACTGACCATGCAGACCCATTCTCTCACATGTGGGCCTACCAGCGTTCTCCTGCTTGATTTGAAGCCGCTAGAATTTATGCGTATTAATACGTCAAACACGGAGGCTAGTAAGACGTATATATACAACCAAAACAGTCAAAGTGTTAATGCCTACTTCTATTACTAACTTTGTATAAGTTAGTCCAAACTTGCTGACTGGCATTTATATGCATTTATAAGTTGAAAAAATGGAGTGCTGTGTTCTGGCGATGTCTGCTTTCCAGCAGTAGCCTGGAACCTAACCTGCCATACAAGTGGGGCTGTACTGTACGTATATTTAAATCAAATTAAAATAAAAATTCAAATTTAAAACTCATTATTACACAATAATACTTAAGAAAGTTTTTACACTTAGCAGCAGCCTACTTACATTAATATCTTTGAGAACTAAGCCTTCAAGACCTTCCTGGAGGACAAATTTAATCATTTCCCGCAAATCCTCCTTTTTATTTATTAGCTTCATCTCGGAAAACATAATATGGTTTTTAATCTCAGTCATGTTCTCTTCCAGGATTTCACGACGTTCTGACAATGGCCTAGAAAAGAAATAATTGAACAAGATTGTACATACAGTATAAATATGATAAATATTTAAATACACATTTATTATTGTGACTTTCATAGGTTTAGCAATTACTACACAGTATTGAATAACATAGCAATGCACTAAAAGAAAAAGTGAGTGCCAAACCCATAGGGGCCATACAGCACCTGAGAGAATGGTAGGCAATCAGGTTCAATCCAAGGAAAGAGAGAATAGGTCCAATTCCTTGGAACAAGAGCCCCTCATCAGCATCAAGGCACCTCTCTCAAGGGGCTATTATTACAGGTGCCCCTCACTTTATGCGATAATGTGTTCCAGGTGATGGAGCATTAAGCAAATTTGCATACAGCAAACCCATTATAACATGTAAAAGACAGGGACTCATTCTGAGCTTTTGCAAAATCTACATTTCTTGATTAATGTTTATCAAAAAATATGAACTTACCACACATGTACCAAGTGATCATATTTAAAAACTGAAATTTATCTGGTCACAGTACAACCGAGAAAACAAATAAGTCCAAAGCTTAATCACAATCTTTTACAACACAAAATCTGGAAAACTTTTATATTTATTTATTTTTACCCAAAAAATTATGAGCATTCAAGACCAACATCAAATGGCCATTTACCAAAAATAAATGCAAGTGGTTAAAAAGCTGCAAAAGCATAAAATATCAATTACAGTTCTCCTCCCTTTTACCCTCCTTTCTCCCTCCAACCAGCCTGCCTTCATTTGGGCTGAAGAGTGCATGTTAGGAATTGTCAATTCATATCTCCCAACTACATTTTCCACCCTCCCTCCACCCCTAGTCCTGAGTGTCTCGACACAGCTCAACTTCTTCTGGTCAGGTGTCCATCTGCTTTAGGCTTGACACAAGACATTAAAACTGGAGACAAACCATAGGATTTTGCTCATAACAGGCTCATTAAGTCTTTCTTAAGTAAATATAAGCCAGTTTAGAGTGATACTAATAAAAACAAAGTGAGGTTGAGTTTGGGTGACTGCATATGAGTGAAAAGAACAATGACTGTTTGCTCCAGTTGCATAAAAGCAAATTTTTACTTCATACAGCAAATTCCTGGTAGAAATAGGGTCACACCACACATAAGTGAATTCACATAATGCAAATATGCATAAAGAGAAGGCAACCTGTATTTTCATACCTATAATAGTATTAAGTGGTTGTTAAGACTTGCTTTTTGTCTTCCCAAAATACTTTGCATAACAAAGTATGTAAAGTGCTCTAGGGCGCTTTAAATGCTGTAGTACAGGGTGAGGAACAGAGTACAGAGGCTTATAAAAGGAGCAAAGGCAAAGCACTATTGCTCAAAAATTGAAGAATATAAGCATAACCCCAGAAAGCTCTGGCAACAACTAAAACAGTTGGGGTATAGCCATAAGCCAGTAGATAGGTCTAACATAGTACTCACTATCGATAATGAGGTATGCCACGAAACATCTAAGGTGGCAAATTGCTTTAATTCCTACTACACATCTGTTGCATCAACACTAGTAAGTAAACTACCAGCTGCATCAAATACCTTTAACACAGACTCTGATAAGTTTCAAACATACTATACCAATAAAGGGGTAACCCCAAACAGTTGTCAACTAGTAAGTGTATCTCATGACTTCATTCAAAAAGAACTAAACAGGTTAAACCCAACTAAGAGCACAGGCCCTGATAACATCCCGTCTAAGTTCCTAAAAGATGGTGCTTCTGAACTGTCAATACCTATTGCTCACATAATAAATCTATCAATCACCACTAATACCGTACCGGAGGGGTTCAAGGAGGCCAGAGTTACTCCTATCTTCAAGAAAAATAATAGGTCTGATGTAAGCAACTATAGACCTGTTAGTATACTCAGTATAATATCTAAAATTCTGGAGAGGGCAGTGTATTCTCAAGTAGTTAAGTACCTTAATGACAACAACATTCTCCATAGCTATCAATCGGGCTTTAGAAGATCCTACTCAACCAATACCTCCCTTATTAATCTGATGGATTACCTGAGAACTGAAATGTCAAAAGGGAACCACATAGGTATGGTAACCTTAGACCTGCAAAAGGCCTTCGATACTGTCAACCACAATATATTATGTAAGAAACTTCAAGCTATCGGTATAGGTTCTGTAGACTGGTTTAAGTCCTACCTTAGCAACAGGAGACAAATAGTCAAAATCAACAAAGCGGAATCAGAACCCCTGCCGATAACATGTGGAGTTCCCCAAGGTAGTATTCTGGGTCCCTTATTATTCTTATGTTATGTCAATGATATGCCTATCAGTGTCAAATGCAAACTCCTACTGTATGCAGATGACAGTGCTCTGCTAGTGACAGGTAAAGACCCACAAGATATTGCTAATGTTTTAACACTGGAACTGGAGTCCTGCAGCAAATGGTTAGTAGACAACAAACTATCATTACACCTAGGGTAAACTGAAGCCATTCTCTTTGGAACGAAACATAAACTGAGAAGGGTAAATAATTTTAATGTTCAGTGTAATGGGGAGTCCATCACTTTGGTTTCATCAGTAAAATATCTGGGAATCCCCTTTGACCCATGCATGTCAGGAGAATTGATAGGGAATGCCAGACTGAAGTTCCTGTATAGACAAGCAGTGTCTACCTACTGAGACTCGCAGGACCCTATGTCTAGCCCTTATACAATGCCATATGGATTACGCTTGCTCTTCATGGTACTCTGCCTTGACAAAAAAACTGAAAGATAGACTGCAAATCACCCAGAACAAAATCGTAAGATTCATCCTGGGGCTGGGACCAAGAGAACATGTAGGCCAGGATGAATTACAGCAGTTGGATATGCTGAATGTTGAAGACAGAGTAAAACAACTGAAGCTAAATCATGTTTATAAAATTGCTCACGAACAGTGTCCAGAATATCTTGCTGTCAATTTTGTCAAGGTTGGGAACCAAAGCAATCATAGTACTAGGGGGAGAGAGCACAACTTTGTAGTATCCACAGTCAGTGGCCAGGCGTCAAACACCTTTTATTGTACAGCAATAAAGGAATGGAACAGACTACCCGCACATGACAAAGCCAGTCATAGCATGAACCAGTTCAAGAAGACTGCCAAAAAGTGTCTGATGAATGAAGCTACAGAAAGGGAGGGGAATGATTTTCTATTTTTTAGCTAAAATATGTTTAAATTTTACCTTATTCCTAGTAATGACCCTCATATTGTAGATAGTCTTAATGACCCTCGTGTAGTAGATAGTCTTTTAGTATGATAATAAGATGTTATC